>NC_066887.1:26553375-26637299 GCF_022985175.1 Labeo rohita
TTTTTCTTCCTAAAAAGGATTCTTTATTTTATTAGTCTGCCATTCTAATTTGCACATGTTTCTCTCCTCAGGCACTGCTCAGAGGGCAAGCGTACGTTCAGTAGTCGTCTGATTTTGGAGAAGCACATTCGGGTCAGACATGGCATCAGACCTCGACCAACAACAGACAGACCGGTCAGTTCAAACACTCCACCTCTTTAGAGTTCAGAGATATTTGATCATCCACACATTAATGTTAATTTCCTCTCCCAGAATGCTCCAAACACCAGAAAGCGTTCGCTTCCGGGTGACGGGGCGGGCAGCTCGTCTGAGCTCGACAACGAGGGCGGAGCTCCACCAGTAAGTGGCGGCGGCGATACCGAGGACGTCGCAGGAGAGGACGCCTCGGGTCCGGCTAAAAGAACTCGAGCGTCTGAGAACCGGCCGCTCGACCAGGAGGAAGACGACGGCACGTTCCGCTGCACGCCCTGCGGCTTTACCACACAGGATTGGGAAGAGTTCCAGCGCCACATTCCCGTCCACTGTGATCCGGAAAACGCACCGCAGCAGTGCTTGCAATGCGGCGCCTGTTTCGCCTCAGCCGGCTCTCTCAGCCGACACAAATTCATCACGCACCGTTTACGCCAAGGTCAGCATGACAATCGTGGCGGAAACACATCACCAGGCGCATCGCCACAAGACGGCTCGCCGTCCTCACCTAAAGCGGGCGAGGAGGGAGAGGGAGGGGCCAGCTGCAGGGTGTGCGGCCGGCGCTTTGACAAGGCCTCAGACCTTAACACGCACTTCCGCACGCATGGCATGGCCTTCATCACGGCGCACAGGACTGACAAGCCCTTGTAGAATGAGTGAGGCGGCACGAGGAAAAGCCATTGGTGAATGGGACACGGCTTTGGACCATCCAATACAAGTTTGAATAATACATATAATTTGGAAAATTTCAGCTGTCGTTATGATTGTAACGTGATCTGTCTTCCGAAATACAAAGATATTAAAGTTATTTCCCCTTTTCCCTTTCCTCCCTGTTTGCAACATCCCCAGCCTTTTAAATTAACACAAGGTCAGATTTCATCTGCTCGGAAACTACTTTACATCGAGCGGTTTGGCGACTGTCGTTTTTTTTGCGCGTCAATCCATAAAAAGCATTACAGCAAAAAGGGTGCTAGTGAAGGGTTTTTTAAAAAATAAAAAATAAAGGAAAACACTGACTTTTAAATGTAACGATATTGTACAGACATTGTAGTACTGATATTTATTTATATTGAAGCATTCATCAGTCTTTTGATAATCATTGACTTAAAGTGAGGTGAAAAAGTTTGATTTGTGCAAGGAGATATACAGCAGACGTATATAAGGTCAAAGACGGATTGTAAAGTTTAAATAGTCAAAAAAGGTCAATATAAGCAAACACGGATACATAGTCACAGATACACTTGAGCACATTTTATATGTGTATAAATGCAGTACATCAGTTTAATATGGTTGTTGCATTTGGAAATGTGAATAAGTTCAGTTATAGTAATTTTATTTCTCCTTAGCTGAAAGTCGGTATTGAAATACTACTAGTGAAAGTTTGCGTTCAGAGCCTGGTGTAATTTTTACGAGTTCATCGGAAATTGGAGTTTGAAGGATTGCTTGTGCGTTTTATGATGAATTATGTACAAATATGAATGTCGTTTGTGTCTTTTTTTCTTTGATAAGAGTCTTTTCTATCGGAAAGTTCTGTGCTTGTCGAAAACCACATTTCTTAAAAATAATATTGTGATCGTGTGAATCATCTGTGTGAGTGTGACTTTCTATCCCTCCAGTAATATATGTATATGTCCCATACATAGACGGTCTATAGACAGCCATCTTATTCTGTGATGACCTGCCTGTTTCACTGCCGTACATCTGTGTCAGTTCTCTTGCCCTTCTTTCTAAATAAAACAGTAAACTGGTACGGTACAGAACATGGTGTAATTAATGACTCATGTCTCAGTGCATGCTGGGAACGCCAACCTTAGAAAAATGTCTTTAATACCAACAATCATTTTTATTTAAAAAAAAAAAAAAAAAAGTGATGACGGGTACAAATTTGAACAAAATTGCATTTTTCAGTGCCATAATTGAACTAATGTTGAGCAATATATTGTTTCAAGATTTATTCATGTTTAAGTTAGTTTTTATAAAAATACAATTGTTCTTTTAATTGTTCTTTTCAACAAAACATGTTAAAATACATTGAAGCAATTCATTTTGTTAACAATAAAAGCTAACAAAACAACTATAAATACCATATTTATGCAATATTTTGCAATTATTGCAATGTTATTTCAAATTGAAATTTATTTTAAGACGCCAGAGATGGTTCAAGGTTTAGTGATGATACATTTGATAAAACACAAACACAATAATCCATATGCATTTAACAGAAATATTAACAATTCAAGTTTGGCAGATTATTTTCACTTCAGCTGGTGTCTGTTGAGGTTGTAGAAAAGATCTCGTCCATGCCGTTTTCTTTAATGTTGTCAGACTTTGACTGTATACCATCCAGCTCCACAGTTTGCTGAAGCTCTGCTTTCATGCCTTCAGCATCCTCCGGCTCTGAGTCTGGGTGATGAACTCCAATCAGCAGCTCATATAGTACTGAGCCCAGGACAGCACCCACACACGTTACACCCACAGGTACCCACCACCATCCATGACCAGCCCTGACACACAACTCTCATGTTAGTGTCCAATAATTTTTTTTTTTTTTTTTTTGCTGATCTGGCAATTAAGCATCAAAGTTCACTTCCAGAACAAAAATTTACAGATTATTTACTCACCCCCTTGTCATCCAAATTGTTCATGTCTTTCTTTCTTCAGTCGTAACAGAATTATGTTTTTTGAGGAAAACATTTCAGGATTTCTCACCATATAGTGGACTTCTATGGTGTTCATGAGTTTAAACTTACAAAATACAGTTTCAGTGCAGCTTCAAAGGGCTCTAAACGATCCCAGACGAAGAAGAAGGGTCTTATCTAGCAAAACAGTCGGTTATTTTCTAAAAAAAAAAAATTTAAATTTATGTACTTTCTAACCTTAAATGCTCGTCTTGTCAAGCTCTGTGTTGTGCATGTGTTAGGGTATGTCACAAAACTCCCATCTCATTTTCTCCTCCAACTTCAAAATCATCCTTCATTGCTGCAGAAGTACCATCCCAGTGTTTACAAATTGATCATGCAAAGAAGATCAAACACATTTTACAAAAAAGTTAAAAAAGTTAAAAAAAAAAAAACAAAAAAAAAAAAACAGCGATATAGGACGATTTTGAAGTTGGAGGAGAAAATGAGATGGGAGTTTCTCAACATACCCAAATTGTCTTGAACCGGAGTGCATACACATTGCAGAGCTAAAAAAAAGATGATTATTTAAGCATTAAAATGTGTATAAATTGTAAATATTTTTAGAAAATAACCATTTCGCTAAATAAGACCCTTCATCGGCTGGGATCATTTAGAGCCCTTTGAAGCTGCATTTAAACTGCATTTTGGAAGTTCAAACTCATGGGCACCATTGAAGTCCACTATATGGAGAACATTCCTGAAATGCTTTCTTCAAAAAACAATTTCTTTATGAGTGAAGAAAGAAAGAAAGAAATGAACATCTTGGATGACAAGGAGGTAAGTACATTATCTGTAAATTTTTGTTCTGGAAGAGAACTACTCCTTTAATGAAAACTTACAAATTTTCCTTTTTTCATTAAATACAACTTGATACCTTATTACCTGTGATTTCACAGTTTGATTGCATAACCTCAACAAACACATTGTCAATAAAATAAATTAATAAAAATTTAAATATGCCTATATGTTAGAAATCAAGAGAGTGCCAAAGAGTTTGCATTAAAAAAAAAAAAACTTCTTTACATTGAAATGCTAAAGGTTTAGGTTGTATATCTACACTGGGGAAAATGGTGTACAAACAGTTTATATAACACTACCACTTACAAGGTTTTGTTGTTGTTGTTTTTTACAAAATTAATTTTTTAGGGCATGAAATGCATGAAATTGTTTAAAGGTGACAGTAAAGACATTTATGTTACAACTTTTTTAAGAAACCTTTCATTTACAAAAATTTTACCTTAAAAATGTGAAGCAGCGCAACTGTTTTAAACATAACAGTAAAAATAAGATAAAGAGATATGATAATAAGAAATCCACATATTAGAATGATTTCTGAAGGATTATGTGACACTAAAGACTGGAGTAATGGCTACTGAAAAAATAGTTTTAATATCACAGGAATAAATTACATTTTACAATATATTCACATTGACCTACGTATTTTATATTGCAATAAAATTGCACAATATTACTGTTTTTACTGTATTTTTGATCAAATAATGCAGTCTTCATGAGCAGAAGTGACGTCTTTCAAAAACTTACAGTTTTCTGAACAGTGGTGTGTATATACAAGCAAAAATTAGAAAAAATTTAAAGGTGACATATAATGAAAATCTGACTTTTTCCATGTTTAAGTGCTATAATCGGGTCCCCAGTGCATCTACTAACCCAGAAAATGTGAAAAAGGACAACCCAGTAACTTTTGGTAAGCCTTTTTCTGAAAGCATGTGAAAAAACAAGCCATTTAGATTTTGCTCTCCCTGTGATGTAGGAAGGGGCACAGTCCTATTCTGAAAAAGGGGGGTGGGGAGCAGCAGCTCATTTGCATTTAAAGAGACATGCATGAAAACAGCGTGTTTCTGCATCCACTCAAACGGGCGTTTTAAAAATGATATAATAAAGGATCTGTGGGGTATTTTTAGCTGAAACCTGACAGACACATTCTGGGGACACCAGAGACTATCACATATTGTAAAAAGAGGGCATAATATGTCACCTGTAAGTGCATATTAAGTCTTTGATCTTAATCTTGTGTGTAGCCTATATTAGACTCACCTGAACACTTCATCTCCCCAGCCTGCAATGTAAGAGAAGAGTCTCGGGCCGAAGTCTCGAGCCGGGTTGATGGCATATCCGCTGTTAGATCCCATGGAGATGCCGATCAATAGGACAGCTGCTCCTACCAGGACAGGCTCCAGGCCGGGAGGAGCTGGTGTGTTATGAGGGTCTCCCAATGCAAGAACACACACTAGCAGAGCAGCTGTGCCAATTATCTGCAGGACAAGCTTTAGTTAATACTGCGACTGTCTACACAGTTCCCTTCAGATCAAACCATTAAGTAACAAAATGCTTCTTTTTCAAATGGTGTTCTTATTAAAGCCTTGTTACCATTATATGACTTTGAAAGAGTGTACCTGAATTCATTGTCTCATGAAATCTTGTATTATGGAAAGCTCTAATGCGTTAATGTTGATGTGATCATGGCAACTGTATGTGCTGACAAAGCATACTGGGCTTTATGTCATTACTTTATTATTTAACAAGTTCTTAAGAAAAGGAGAATGTAGAGGGAAAGATAAGAAGAACTTGTAAAATAATAAAATTATATGACACACCCAGTACGCTTTGTTGGCGCATACAGTAATTCAGCATTACAGGTATTCAGTAGTACAATTAATTCATGTATATCACACTAATGGAGTAATGGATAACTTCTAATAATGATTTAAAATGACAAAACATTACATCTCAGTTGCAAACATAATGTTTTCCTTTTCTATGGTTCCTCTGGTCGAATTTGTCACATGCTCCATTTATTTAAACATACAAGATCTTAGCGTGTAATTTTTGGTGCAACTGTTCCTTTAAAAAAAATACAGCCAATAGCACTGAGGGGAAAACCCCCAACATTTTTAAGGTGGAACGGATAGTTCAGCAAAGAAGAAGCTGGCAAAAATGGAGCTGGAATCAGCCTTGTATATTAAAAACGAATTATGTTATGTTCTGATTTGATACGTCTAATGGCCTACTGCTTTTATGCTAAATTTGCTAATACTGAGTAACTTACATTTTACATACGATACTGTCAGTTATTGTCAGCCAATAAAAATTATTCCAAAAGAATTAAGCCAGAGAAGAATGCATGTATCGGTTGAACGACTGAATGATTATATTATGATAATACTAATGTGCTGACCTGGTCAACCACTCCTCCCCATAGACTCAGGTAGTCTGCTGGATATGTTGAGAAGATGCCAGCTGTGCCGGTGGCACCACTAACTGTCAGATTCCCTCCAGTGAAAACCATTATGGCATCTGTGAACAAACACGTATGAATAGAAAAGTGTCTTTGGATGTGCTTGTGTATTTTTATATATACATTACCAGTCAAAAGTTTGAAATAACCACAGTTTTTGAAGCCTCTAAAGCTCACCAATGGTAATGTGATCAAAATTACAGTATAAACTGTAATACTGTAAAATAATATTACAATTTAAAAGAACTGTTTTCTGTTGTAATATATTTTAAAATGTAATTTATCCATGGGATGGCAAAGCTGAATTTTCAGCAGCCATTACTGAGCTGTAAAAAGTGGTATCCATGCAATTACACCTTAAAAAGACAGTTGAAAGACCCATGATTTACTCACCCTCAAGCCATCCTAGGTGTGTATGACTTGCTTGTTTCAGAAAAATACAATCGGAGTTACAGTAAAAAAAATATCCTGGCTCTTCCAAGCTTAATAATGGCAATGAATGGCTGCTGAGATTTTGAAGTCCAATAAAGTGCATCCATCCATCATAAAAATTACTCCACATGGCTCCAGGTAGTTAATAAGCCCTTTTGAAGTAAATCAATGTATTTTTGTAAGAAAAATGTCCATATTTAAAACTTCATATACAGTAATGTCTAGCTTCCGCTAGTTCCAGCAAATGACGTAGGAGTAGTGTAAGCTCTGAATATGAGAATACGCTAGTCTCACGAGAACTAACCTTTGTTTACAGCAGAGGAAAACCAGTCTTTTCTTGGCTTATATCCAAATCCTTGTTTTGACACTCTCTCGTGAATGTGTGTACGATATTTAGCAGAGCCTAAAGATTTTTTGTTTTTGTTTTTTTTCATGCTTTTTAACTGACAGGACAGTAGAGATTGACATGAATGTATGGGGTGGAGAGTTGGGAATGGGATTGGCAAAGGACAATGAGTCGGGACTCAAACTTGGTTTGCCAGAGGTGCAGTTGCACAATATGTCGATGCGCTAACTGCTAGGCTATCAGCACCTACACAAAGCATAGAGATTGCAAATTCTAGTTAATAAAGTGTCTTTATTAACCTCCCGGAGCCATATGGAGTACTTTTTAGGATGGATAGATTCACTTTATTGGACTTCAAAATCTCAACAGCCATTCACTGCCATTATAAAGCTTGGAAGAGCCAAGACATTTTTAATATAACTCTGATTGTATTTGTCTGAAAGAAAAAAATCATATACACCCAGGATGGCTTGAGTATGAGTAAATCATGAGGTAAATTTCATTCTTGGGTGAAAAGAGCCATTTCTTACTGGTAATAATAACTAGTTTTGTTATTTTTGTGTAAACCATGATCCATTTATTCAGGATGCATACATCAAAAGAACAGCATTTATTTGAATCTTTGTAATATTGCAAATGTATTTACTGTTACTTTTTTTTCATGAATTTAGTGTGTTTTCAACATTGATAATAAAAAATATCAGCATATCAGAATAATTTCTAAAGGATCAGAAGGAAAATGACTGGAGACTGAGCACTGGAAGAATACATTAGATTTTTATCACAGGAATAAATTATATTTTAAAATATACAAAACTGATATTTAAAAATTGTAATAATATTTCACAATATTGCAGCCTGAGCAAAAGAGACTTCCAGAAACAGTAAAAAATCTTAAATATTTTTCAGACTTTTGACTGGTAGTGTAGATGACATGCAAGATAGACCAGGTACACGGACAGTCACTCACCATAGTACTGAAGAGCAACAGTTGCTGCGGCCATAAATGCACCAAAAATCTGTGAGCACACATAGAAAGGAAGACGAGTCCAGGAAAACCTGCCCAGAACACACAGGGTGAGGGAAACAGCTGGATTCAGATGAGCTCCTTAAAAAGATCAGAAATATATTCATATCCATGTATATAAGGTGACTGATGTCTAATACACAGCTGCTCTGGAGATTTTATACCTGATACCCCTTTTGCCACATAAATCCCAAATGTGGTGCCCAGTGCAAACCCGAGGTTGATTGACAGGTATTCACCCTTAGTGTTCTGAGAGGTTGTCACCTGGGCAACTGATCCGCACCCAAAAAGCTGAAGTGGAAAGAGATACAATGATACAAAGAAATATTTAATCTAGTGTGAATGTTTATACAGACACAAGGTCTATAATTAAAGTTTATTGGCACAATAATATTGTGCATTTTGGTAATGTTCAGTACCAAAAGTTTATTAGGTAATTCTTGTCAATCGGATTTAATCTCCAGTATATTGTTGGAATTCTTTGCACACCCTGGTGAAAAAAAACAGCATATGTTGGTATGTATGTTTTGATGCTGGGATGCTGGGATGCTGGTTAGGTATGTTTTGATGCTGGTTAAGCTGGTTAAGCTGGTCTTGTTGCTGGTCAAGGACCAGCATAAACCAGCAAAGGACCATCTTAAACCAGCATCAAAACATACCTACCAGCATATGCTGTTTTTTTCACCAGGGCATTTGCAACTGAAAAGATTTAATAGGCAGTAGGCAGTGTATTTTGACTCAATAAAGATAATGGAGCATATTGAACATTACAAAAAACGCTATATATGTTTTTGTAAGTGCTGTACCACTGTCATTTATCTAAGCATGTAAATATACATAAAAAGATGCATAAAAAGGCATCTCATAAAATCGCTTAATTATAAAAATCTTGCAAATATACAGGTAGGAGACGAGGCCTCATTCTGAAACCTCATGGCACACATTTCCATATACAAAACAGTTATGAAGATTGACTTACTATCAAAATATAGACTCCGAAAAATTCCGCCAGACATTCCCTTAACAACTTGCTCTTGATTCGGCATCTCCTCAGCAGACGATCCATCATTTATGTCCTCTGTGTGTTTTTTTTGTTCGTTTACACTGCAAGAAAAGGCCCCCAGATGATTCTCAGCGCTCCATGGAGAAGGTCTGCAATATAAAGACCCAGTCAGAACGCTTGGTCTTCTAAAAAACTGTTTAGCTAATCACCGCAAAGCATTGGTAAACTCAGATCTGTTGTAGTTGAAGTGTTTATGTGTCTTGTGAAGAAATGATAATTACCTGTAGTACATTGCCCCTTTGTGTAATAAAACGATGAGGAGTTTATCGTTAACTTTTATCTGTGATGTAACGTTACTGCTGATATACACCTGATTTATGCACAAATCTTCTACTATTAATTTTAAAATAAAAGTTTAATGACCTAATTCATACAAAATTCCTTCAACATTTTTTAAATGTGTGTGTGCGTCGTCAGAGTAAAATCAAATAAGATTTTAGCTGATCTATTTATCTATTAACCACTGTCTTGTTAAGAAAGAAAAAAATGTTTACGTTGTCTCTTAACTAATGATCAGCACATGCATAAATTTACATCTGTCATGCAAATCTAATGGTGAATTTTCTCTCAGGCCCCATTTCCCCAGTGTTTTTCCTAATGAACTAGTTTTCTGGGTAATTAAGCAAAACTACTGTAGCTGACATATGATGAGTAAATGTTTGATCCTGAGGTCCAAGATTGCTTCCAGAAGAGTTAATGTGTCTATGCGGCTGTTCTCATTATAGTTACACAAGTCTCAACGATGGATTAAAAAGTATGTCATGACTCATTACAAACAGCAGCCTGAAACAATAATTTAGACACTTTATAAATGATTGGTTACACGTTGGGATTGAAAAGACTTGAAAAAGTCAAGCCAGTTTTTAAGGAAATCTATTATCTGTAGACCTTGTGTTTTAGCTTCTGTCTACTTGGAAGACAATCATATGATAACTGAGTATAAAGTCATCTCCATAAAGCTGATGTCACTAGACAAAGATTTAGTAACCAATGCTGACCACAGTTATGGTCATGATATGCAATATAATCAGCAGTGTACCATCCCTGACCTTGATGTTCCTGTATGTGTTCATATTTTATAGGGAACTACAAAATGGTGAATGTAAAAAAACAAAAAAAAACAAACAAAAACAAACAAACTATTGTTTACCAAGCTTGTCAGCATTGCACTAAATGCTTCAGACTATCAGTCAACAAGAACAGACAGAAAATCATATGCCGGGTAAGTCTCCAGATGTGGCAGAACTGGGTCAGCCTGTTGTGAGACAAGACTGACAGAGTCAAAATGAAACACTTTGTGTTGCTAAACACACCTTGCGAGAACACATTCATGGAATCTGAAGAGCTGAACAACTTTGAGACTCAACGAAACATATACTGCTTGAGAAGAACCAGTAGAGACAGTAAAGCATTAAAGACAAATAAAGGTTAGAATTATAACAAAATGAATAAACATTAAAGAGGTTTATTGAGTTTTGTACTTACCAGGAGGATAAAATGTCCGAGGATCTTCATAAGAGGAAAAACTTTCAGTGTCCCCTTTCATGGACATTCCAGCAATAATTTAAAGAGCCTAAAGCTCATCACAAAACTACACAAATCCAAATGTTCTGTTTGTATTTTATAAGAAAAGCATTTTATGTTAATGATTTTGACACACCATAAAAATATAAAGCTGACAAACTGTTCACCAATTTTAAACTGACCTGTTTTCTTAAACTATTAGCAGTATTTTACACACAGGAGATCATAAGAATGAAACTACAAAGCATCCCGTCTTGTGCACACAATGTTACTCAACACAACAAATGAAAACAAAAGAAAAACAAGGCAGATCTTATTTTTTTTTTTATTTTACACAGTGATAACACTACTGAATATACAATTTACAAATATATTAGACTCATCTGTGAATCCAATCTGCTGTTCTTTACCAACAAACTAAAATTGTGGCAGTCAGTCCTTTTCAAGAGCTTTGCAGTATCAACAACTAACCCAATATATAATTCTTGAACTATTCCTAATAACATTTCTTTGCAAAGAAAAAGAGTAGGCTGCGTTATTAGGGTCATTTTGCGGCAGCAAATAATTGTTCTTTAATCATATAATTAAGACTGGACCTCCACACTCACACTGAATAATGTAAAATCAACCAATAATTATTGTAGCTTGCCGTTTGTGGGTTTGCGAGAAAGGATGAAAAGAGATTGTCCTTTTGTTTGTGTCCAGAGCTTCTTCACCCTCGAAACCCTCTGAAGAACTTAGAAAACATTGAGAAATCATCCTGCATGTCACCTGAAAGGAGCAGAAAATACATTTCTGAATGATTATTCAGCAAAAGCAAGACCAAAGCATTGCAGAAGCTTAAGGAATATTTGAAAAACATATGATATTTTAAAATATACAAAATAATGAAAAAAAAAAGCCTTTTACATGTAATTGACAATGTTTTTTAAATCCTGTAAATCCTCTTATACCTTTAAAGGGAACCCCAGGTATAAAGACTTGTATAGCTTAATAGTACATAAATGATATCTCTTACTGAAACATGTTGTAGAAAACCCAAGAAAGATTTACGGCATTAAAAAACTATGTTTTATACATATTTTGGACTGTAGGGGGCACCATTATTTCGATGATGTGAAACGGCTGCACTCGGTGAGCTACTGGCGCTAGCTGTTGCGATTTTTACCACAACACAACTCGGAAAATAAAATACGGACATGATGCCACATTGTGAGAATTTTGTTTGTAATTTTCAGTCGAAGGGCAACGAGAGAAGCAATGCAAGTCTGCACTGTTTTGCTAACGATAAGAAGAGGAGAAAAGAATGGGAAGACGCCTGTGGACAAACAAAACTTTGTAAAGACATGCATCTTTATTCTCTCCATTTTAGCCCTGATGCCTTTGTTAATAGGTGTTAACAGACCACAGCTACTGAAGAGTTTACAAATGGCAGAGATAAGAAACACTAGATGCCATTCTGGCAGGATGTAAACAAGCGACGCCTGTCATGACGCCACAGTTTCTCAGCATGGATTTCACTCGATATCCGGGGGCGTTTAGACTCCTTGTGGGGAAAAAAATCAATGGTACAGCATTTGGTTTAAGCCTATGCTTACATCCACCACCACCTGTAAGATCTTTCAGTAGCTGTGGTCATCATATTAGTATTTTATTTTCCGAGTTGTGTATTCACTGAGTGCAACTATTTCGCACCATCGAAATAATGGCACCTCCCATTCGCCAAAATATGTATAAAACGACGTGGATTCTTTAACCCAGGGGTCACCACACTCGGTCCTGGAGGGCCGGTGTCCTACAGAATTTAGCTCCAACCTTGAATCAAACACACCTGAACCAGCTAATCAAGGTCTTAATAGGTAGGAAGAAAAATCTTAGAGACATCATTTATTTTATGTTAAGCCATACAAGTCTTACTAGCCGGTGTTCCTTTTTAAGATCATACTTTGCATGGGACAGTTAAAAAGTTGTCTAGAAACCACTAACCTGGCATGAGAGGACCAGACTGATCTTGCGGCCCATCTCGGCCTCCTGGACCAGAAATGGTAACCGTAGTCTCTTCATTACCTTCACCGTCTCTGACTGTTCGTCTTTCTTCTACCGTCTACACATACATACATACATACAATCTCTATTACTGCAATTAAAAACAGCTTTTTCATAGACTTTTTAGGCTTGTTAGCTTGGTATATTTTGAGTGTTGCTCTACAATTTTACTATAGTACAAAATTATCCAGGATCACTCACTCCATCTGGTCTGACCACCTTGGTTACACTGACAGACTTGAAAGTTGACCTTATCTTTGGCTGTGAAGGCACTGGAGTTAAGATCTGATCCAGACCACCTGAAGACACCTGTGAGTCCAGATCTGAGGGTGGAACCAGAAAACAAAAGGTCTGGATGAATTATATACATACATTAATGCAATGTATTACCATGTGAACTCAGATTGGACGGTTGAGAGGTACTCATGTTTATGTAATGATCTGTTTACATAAAGATATCTCCAAATAAGGTAGTAGTAGTTATTCCGTTATTGACATCATCTATTTATTTCTGACCAGGAATTATTCCAATAGTGACTAGTATCTTTTTTAATATCACTAGTAAGCATTCATTACTAGTACCCATTTAATAAATACTAGTAGTAATTCATTAGGTACTAGTACTAATTTTTTAGACACTAAGGTCTTTTGTAATTATTGTGTAATTATGTAATTACTAGTAACAATTCTTATCTTATTAGTAAGATCTGCTTTTTCACTCATCTTATGTTATGACTAGTCTGAATGGGCACAGTAGAGTTCAATTAAATTTTTTTACAATTAAAATTAAATAAAAAGAAAAAAAATACTAGTAACATTTCAAATAAGTACTAGTATCTAAAGAACTGTACTAGTACCTATTGAATAAATCAGCTCCTCAATAAGTACTAGTATGTAACAAATAAGTACTAGTATCTATGTAATAGGTATGAAGAACTAATGAATATGTACTAGTATCTAATGATTAAGTACTACTATCTAATAATAACTACTAGTATCTAAAAAATAAGTACTAGTACCTAAAGAATAAGTACTAGTACCCAAAAATTATGTACTAGTAACAACTGAAATATGTACTAGTCAAAACAAAATAGCTGATTTCTCAAATTTCTGACAGATTTGACAGATCCCAATAGAAGTCAATAACAAAAATGTTCAATTTGTTATTAGTAACAAAAGAATCGTTACCGGTTATTGAAATGAGTACTTGTATCTGACAATTAAGAACTAGTATCTAATGAATAAGTACTAGTATTTTTAAAATGGTACTAGTACCTAAAGAATAAGCAGTAATAGCTAATAAGTACTAGTACTTAATGGAAAAGTTATTAGTACGTAATAAATAACTAGTATCTATTTAATAGGTAAGAGTATCTAATAAATAAGTACTAGTATTTAATGAATAAGTACTAGTATCTAATAATAGCTACTAGTACACAGTTTTTGTGTACTAGTAGCTATTATTAAATACTAGTTATACTGGTTCACAACTGAAATACATACTAGTCAAAACTCTCAGTAAACTCTCAAAAAAATCTCAGTAACAGATCCTTATAGAAGTAAATGTCAAAAATTTGAAACTGGTTACTAGTAATAAAATTATAGTTACTAGTCACTACTGAAACAAGTACTAGTATCTAATGAATAAGTATTACTTTCTAATGAATGAGTGCTAGTATTTAATTAATGAGTACTAATATCTGATAAGAACTAGTATGCAACTAATAAGTACTAGTATATAAAGAATAAGTACCAGTGTCTATTTAATAGGTAGTAAGTAGTATCTGAAGAATGAGTGCTAGTATCTAATGAATAAGCACTAGTGTCTAATAAATAACAACAAGTATCTAATGAATAAGTACTAGTGTCTATTTAATTGGTACTAGTATCTGAAGAATGAGTATTAGTATCTAATGAATAAGCACTAGTGTTTAATAAATAACAACTAGTATCTAATGAATTAGTACTAGAATCTAATAAATAACAACTAGTACCCAAGGAATAAGTAATAGTACTTAATGGAAAAGATACTAGTATCTAAAAAATAAGTACTAGTAGCATGAAAATAAATACAAGTATGTTTCATAGATTAAATGTTAAAACAGCTTGCCATATACAGTCTGAATTGTCAGCACAAAAATCATAGACAAAATAAAAAAAAATAAATAAATAACCCACACATTTCTTTGCATTATTTTTTTCTCATAAAGGCTGAAATTTCATACTGCAGTGATCCGGCATTCTTTTATTTGGACGCTAAATTAATTTTCAAGTGGCTGGATATTTAATAATTCATTAAGATATCCAATCTTTTTTAACACTTAAAAAAAAAAACTGCCTGCAGAATTGTTCAGAATAGTGAAAAAATGTTATTTGAGAACTTTTTACTGTCTGTACTTGCATTTAAATCTGAAAAAAAGCAAAATGCATTACCTCCATCCTCTTTTTTCTCTCCCTCCTTTGGTCGTAATAGGCCATCTTTCCAAAGATCATGAAACTAAAAATAAAATGAAGACAATCAGGTGAGATCCCAGCATGGAAAGACTCTAAAAGCACTGAATAACTTTTGGTTTACCTTTGAAAAGGGTCTCCACTGAGGAAAGGAGCTGCTGGGATCTTGTGGAGAAGAGGAATCCCTGTCCTTTGGTGTCCCAGAGGGGGGGAGGGAGAGCTGGTGTGTAGGGTGAACTGTCAGGAGACTTCAACATGAAATCTCTAATCGGGTTACTACTTCCTCCCCGACCTCTGCCTTTCTCTATACCTTCCTGAGGAGGCAGAGCTTCTATTGATGGAGCACCTGTTGGGTAGGAAAAGAACAGGGGGAGTTAGTAACCTAAACTAGGTTAAATTAGGATAAAGAACAATCATGGAATTTGGAAGAAATACATTAAACAAATTAAATTCAATTTTAAAAAATCATTGCAGAACAAAGCAAACAAATGCACCTCTGTGTCCAAAGCCATGGCGCTCATCAAAGCGGCCTAGACCGGCAAAGATCTCCTCCATGTCCCTGAAGATCTTGCCGAACAGCTGAGGTTCCTCGAAACGCGTCCCACCGGGCCCGAAACTAAAACCAAATCTGAAGGCATCATCAAACGGGTCTCGAGGGGGCCTATTAAAGTCATCGTGGTAAAATCCACCGTCACTGTCGTCGTCCTCATCATCATCATCATCTTCATGAATCATCCCATCAAAGAAGGGGTCCCTGATTAAAACAGCTTGAAATTAGTAAACTGCTCTAAATCTATGTTTAACCTCAGGTAAAAGGTAACATATCTTTAGATATATGATTAATATTTAATAAAAATAAAAAAAAAGTCAACATTCAAGTATAACCATGATTTAATGAAAAACATCCTCATGACCACCAAATGGCCAAACGTTATGCTTTTAATAAGTGAAGTAGATACTAGACACTACCAGCCAAAAGTTTTTGAACAGTTTTAATGTTTTTTAAAAACGTCTCTTCTGCTCACCAAGCCTGCATTTATTTGATCCAACATACAGCAAAAACAGTAAATGTCTGAAATATTTTTTACTATTTAAAATAGCGGTTTTCTATTTGAATATATTTTAAACTGTAATTTATTCCTGTGATCCAAGCTAATTTTTTTGCATCATTACTCCAGTCTTCAGTGTCACATTATCCTTCAGAAATCGTTCAAATATGCTGATTTTCTGCTCAAGAAATATTTTATTATTATCATCAATATTTAAAACTGTTGAGTAAATGTTTTTCAGGATTCTTTGATGAACAGAAAGATCCAAAGATCAGCATTTATCTGAAATATAAAAGCTTTTTGTAACATTATACACTATATCATTCAAAAGCTTGGAGTCAGTATATTTTTTTAGAAACAGAAATTAATACTTTAATTTAGCAGGGATGCTTTAAATTGATCAAAAGTGATGATAAAGACATTTATAATGTTACAAAAGATTTCTATTTCAGATAAATGCTGTTCTTCATAACTTTCTACTCTATTTCCATCAAAGAAAATTCTACTCAGTTGTTTTCAACATAATAATAATAATAATAATAATAAATATTTTCTGAGCAGTAAATAAGCATATTAGACTGATTTATGAAGGAGCATGTGACTGAAGTAATGATGCTAAAAGAAATAGCTTTGAAATTACAGGAATAGATTACATTTTACAAACTACATTCAAACAGAACAGTTCTTTTAAATGGTAAAATTATTTTAAAATGTTACTTTTTTTGCTATACTCTGGATCAAATAAATGCAGGCTTGGTAAGCAGAAGAGATTTCTTTAAAAAACATTTAAAATCTCACTGTTCAAAAACTTTCGACTTGTAGTGTACCTTTTAGATTTCTATAAAAGCATGCTTTTCTCACATAGTTTATACTTTGCCTTACTTTTTATTATGGGATAGTGAAAAAATGACATCTGATGTTGATTACATTCTTCATTATTGCTATTTTTCACTTTCTAGTATAATAATAATCAAAACTGTGATAATGAACAAATTTATGAATAGGTTTATTTACGATTTTGAGGACCAGCCCACTGTTATTTATGCCCTGATGTGTCAAAAGTAAAACTGAAAGAGAGTGGATACTACATTCCATATGGCTTCACATATTAATGATACTAGGGAATAAAACTACACAAGCACGATCACATTTATACCTGTACTGACAAATGAAAATTCTTTAAAATATCACACAAACTTCATAGAGTATTATGGGTACTTTACCAAATACATTCAACAAACATTTTCTTTCATTGACACCAATACAGAAACCTCCACAAAAATAAAACGAAGATAAATATTACGAAGCATGTAAGTTTACAACACTATACACAATATTATATATGATATAATGTATGAATTACACAAGATCAACTCTTACATTAAAGTGTTATTCAGTCTAACAGCTACTGTTGTCAGAGGACATTTACTTTAAACTGTTGGACAAACTCACCTGCGGCCATCACCACGATAATGACCACCAGGAACCCCGAAAAACCCACGAAACAGATCAAAAACGCTCATTTAAGGACGCAGTATCCAGTGATCCTTCCCAAACGCCACCATAACAAACACAGTTGCATCAGAGATCCAGCACAGGAAGGACAGTGAGGAAACCTACGAGATCTTTCCAGACGCTTCCGGAAAATCCTTTCAAAATAAAAGACCGCGGCAATCGCAATTATGGTTGACTAATAAAATTACAAAATGTGCTATACAATTTTTAATTTGCATTTTAAATATAGACAGTTTTATCAACATGAAAATTTTACGATAAATTTACGTGAAGGGTTTACATTAGGTGCTGAAAATAGTGGTATCTCTAAAAAGATAGAGGTTTTAATAACTAACGTTACAATAGAGTGTTTGCACTTATAGGTGCGTTCATGTCATATCGTAATTACCGTAATTCTGAGATACCAAAGTTTCACTTCCTCGTAGAACTGGTAATTACAACTTGTGAACTGGGAACTTTCTGAAAGCTAACCATCTCAGATTCGTTAGGCACTATGTTTAAGCATTCCAAGGGTGTAAACAGCTCCCAGTAGAACACGTGTTGTCATCCCAAAATTAGAGTAATTACCATAGCATATACATCCATGGTAATTACGATATAGCGTGAATAAGTCACCCGGATGCGCTGCCATATTGGAGACACTCGGATGTAAACAACAGCATTGATTGTATAGTTTATGTACTGCTGAAAATAATGTTCTGCTGATTTATACGGTCTAAACCACTAAAAAGATGCGTGGAAGCTGCTAAATCATATAGAGAAGGACTGTGGTCAAGGTTCTTGCCCTGGAAATCCTGGTTCAGTTTGGCCAACCACAAACACCTTTTATTCCTCGGACAATTTTTGCACTTTTCTCCTTGATTTGTTACAACTTTTGGCAGTCTATAGTACTCCAAATGGTTTTCCCAGTCCAAAACATAATTGACAATTTTCAGCAGCAATAATTCATAAAATATGCGAGTTCCGTTCAGTTCAGCACCACCAATATGGTATGATTGATGACGTGCCGTAAAAACACTCTTTGGAAACTTCACAAAAGCATGGTAACAGGATGTGATCATTTAAGATCATCTGCTTACAAACCTTGAATTTTTTCACACTCACACTCAAGTTCCAGTGGTAAAGCCAATATAAAATTTACAGATTCCTGAGAAAAGGCAGCAGATAGACAATTAAATTAGCTTGAGGGTAAATTAATTTCTCCATCATTGCAGTTCATGTATTGTAAACTGTTTCGTTTAAACAAAATATTGTTTCAGTACTCCTATATGAAGCAAAAAGCTTGATCGCAAAGTTCGACAAACACAGCATTTATAAGCCATTCATGGATGACCGTCTAAATGTGTTGCAAGACATAAATTCAAATCCCCAATTAACACTTTTAATGATCACTTTTGCAAGACATCAATTTTATGTAAAACAATAATTTGAGACCTCAAGATTCATGTTGAAAAGGCTTTTTTAAAATAAGGAATCAAGTTACCCATAAACTTTGCATTTTAAAGTCGTCTTTGTCAACTGGCCATCTCATGTTGGGTTTGAAAGAATTTGCATACTTTCATTTACGGTTTGCAAAGCAACATTGAAAAGGCCTAAAACTAAAAGACAAAGAAGCAGACTTCAGGTAAAAGGCACACAAACATTGTTTTCTTAAAAAAGACATTCACATCCAAAAATGATGAAAATGTCTTTTTCTTGTTTATTTACTTAATATTTATATATATTTTTTTTACAAAATAAAAAACATTATGAAACAAAAAAAATGCTAACAAGTCTGTGTGTAAGGATTCGAGAGGGGAGAAAAGAAGCCATCAAACAAACATAGACTACAGTACTTGTGTTTTTATATATATATGTACAAGACAAGTTTATCCATTTAAATCTTTTTAAAACGCACAGTACAAAAAGAAAGTCACTGACAAAAGAAAAAAAAAAAAAAAAAAAAAATACCCATAGTACAATTCTGTCCATCAGCACTTTCCTAATAATCATATTACTAAAAGAATATATTTGGGGACAGAAGGTGGCGCGTTTCAGGGGGAGAATGACTGCAGGTATGACAGGAGGACAAAAGCTGTGGGAAAAAACAAAAAACAGGGTGGCCGAAGAAAAGTGACCTCATAATCCCATCACAAAGGAAAAACTTCAAACTTATGGCAAAACGTAGAGGTCAACAGTCGTGCCTTAACATAATCCAGTCTCCCTGCTATAGGAAGGGTGGTTAATGAAGAGGGAAAAAAAAAAAAAAAAAAAAAAAATCATCAGTATGTAGAAAATAATAGTCTAAGTATAAGGTGACCAGTGCACTTCTCACATCTGGAGAGTACAATAAGGCTCCAATTAAGAAATTAAAAGGAATACACATTGAAGCCTATTCTAGAAGTACAACATTCATTCACTGGCCACCCTGACGATGCAACTCGTTCATTCACACACACACACACAAAATAAACCCAAACGCAAACGCACACACATGCACATACACGCAGTACAGATCCAAAGCCTGTGAACTCACCTATACATTTTTTTTTTTCATATATCTATTTATATTTGGTAAAAAATAAACTTCACAACTGCACTAGCCGATTTAGAGTGATATCATCTTTTCCCAAAATAAAATTTGGTAAAAACTCATTGCAAGGGGAGAAACAGAGGAGGTGCATGTACATTTGGATTGCAGGTGCTGGTCAAGCAAGAAGCAGAAAGAAGGGAAAAACTGTAAGAAAGAAAAAAAACCAAACTTCCCTCTCTCCCTCTAACAAACCTCTCTTTTTCATTTTATTCATCAGTAAAAAGAAAAAGAAGAGGGGGAAAAAAAACTTAACATTTGTCCTTTTAGAAAACAGATCTATGTTACATATGCCAGAAAAGAAAAAGAAAGGGGTTTGGGGCTTATGTATTTCGAACACAATACAAACTCCAAATACTCAATACTCCGATCAAGAAGGCCTAAGTAACTATCCATATATTCGCGAGATCACGCTCCCCGTTAAGACTTCTCCCCCCGTGCCCCTTCTTCATGCGGCGCCTTACAGTGCTATATCTCTCATAGGACAGCGCCACCAGTGGAATGGGGTTGGTACTGCAGGGTGACCGTGCAGAGAGAGGAGAGGGAGCGCCGTGGAGGACAGAGAAAAGGGGGAGATATCTGGGGAGAAAGGAAAGGTTCCACTAATCCAGCCTTTGGAACACCAGACGGGGCAGTGCAGGGTATTAGTTGCCTCCCCAGTTGTAGCTGTTGTATCCCGACTTGTTGATCTGTGACTTCTGCTGAATGGAGGCGTTCTGACTGCGCTGTCCAGAGCCACTCTAAGAGAGGAAAATTCAAATGTGAATAAACTAAAAATATTGCATATTAAATATATTGCATATTAACATTTGTACAAGCTTTGGAAGGGAAAATAATTATTAATCATTTAAAAAAAAAATAAGTACATTTTAAAATCAAACATAACCAGCTTTGATTTGTGTAAGATACTAATTATTTAAAAAAAAAAAAAAAAAAAAAAAAAAAAAAAAAAAAAAAAACACACATTCTAAATTAAGCTTCGATTTGGAAGGGAAAATATAATATTAAAAACTTGCATTTAAAATATATTTAGATTTTTTATATTTAAAATACTCACATTTTATTTATTTACTTAAATTAGGTAAATTTTAAAACTAAAAATATTCTAAATTAAACAGCAAGCTTTGATAATTTAGAATGCTTTTTTTTAAGCTTTGATTTGGAAGACAACATTTTATACTTATATATTTACATTTTTATATTGGAAATATATTTATTTTTCATTTAAATATTTAATTAAAAAAATTAGGTACATTTTAAAACCACAGGTATTCTAAATCAAACAATGCAAGCTTTGATTTGTATAAAACAAAAATGTAATACACAAAAACAAAAAAACATTCTAAATTAAACTCTGCTTTGGAATGGGAAATCTAACATTTCAAATTTTATATAATTAAAAAATATATAATATTTAAAAATTAAAAAGACAAATTTCACTTAAATTTAAAAAAATAAGAATTAAAAAAAAAAAAGCATTCTAAATCCAACATGACAAGCTTTGATTTGTATAAAAAAATAAAATAAATAAATGTAAAAAACAAAAGCATTCTAAATTAGGTTTGATTAGGAAAGGGAAACAACAACAACTATTACTATTATTATTATTATTATTATTATTATTATTATTATTATTATTATTATTATTATTATTATTATTATTATTATTATTATTATTATTATTATTATTATTATGTAATTAATTAAGATATTTAAAATGAAACAAGCTTTTTATTTCCTGGACCTGACATGGTGCAAGCTCACCTGTCCGTCCTGCTGCAGATGGTGGTGGAGCATCTGAGAGTGGGGCTGCTGATGTGGGGTCAGGATGTGCATGTAAGGGGCTGGAGCATAACCCGCCGCAGCCGGAGGGTTGATGGGGCCACCGCTCCCAAGTGCTGAGGGCAAACTGAAGGAAGCGCTGGGGGTTCCTGTGTGGAAACCCTGCTTCTCAAAAGACTGTGGAGGTCAGATCAAGACACTTTTGGTGAAGTTAATCAAACAACGAAAAACATCTAAATTTTGACAAGCATGCTCACCTGCGTCTTTGTGTAAACAGACCCTGAAATGTCAGGGACTCCCGTGTTGCTTGATGTCACAGAGACACCTAAAGCAGAAAAGTCAAAAAACACAAAATGGTGATTGCTGAAAGCAGAAAAACATCAGTTAGCTTAAGACAGACTGACCCTATAAAGCTGACTTTCATATGATTGCAAGTATAAAACTGATAAATCCAATAAATGAACGCATATTTAAAAGACAGAAGCTCAGAAATGTTTTCCCCGTATAAAGGTTTTTGAGAAGACTCACGTTTAAAAAAGGCTCATTAACTGTGGCTCCACATTCTGACACAAAATGGTGAAAGTAGAGCAAGTTCAAGGCTAATTCAAGGCAAAAACTAAAAGAAAATCCACACACAGACAACACATCATGCAATCCGCATGAGGCACAAAATGGTACACAAGCAATAATAAAAAAATAAAACTTAAAACTAATCACTGAACTAACCCAAATGAGTTAAGGGTTTTTAGACTGAAAAAGTGTCTGAAGAAACACC
This sequence comes from Labeo rohita, assembly GCF_022985175.1. Lineage (NCBI taxonomy): Eukaryota > Metazoa > Chordata > Actinopteri > Cypriniformes > Cyprinidae > Labeo > Labeo rohita. The sequence continues at coordinate 26,576,081 of NC_066887.1, forward strand.
AAAAAGACTGAAGAGTCAGAGAGGATGAGAAAATTGATGCATTAAAAAAAACAATGCTCTGCAATAAACCACAAGACCATTTAAAAGCAGATACCAAATATGGGCTTCATAGGACATTAGGCATATTACAGCAACATTATTTGTCGTCACAATATTCCCGATAAGGGTTTCAAAGTAGTCTAACTTGGTTTAAGCAAATCATATTCAATTAATATATGCAATTTAAAATAAAAGGGCACGTACACACAATTTGCTTTAGGGCTAGGCCATATAGAGGGGAAGGTAATTAATTTCTCTCATGCAAGTTAATTTCGATAATTATCACGATAAGTCAAATTTTTATTTATTTCAAGTTTAAAGGCAGATTTTTGCTCAAATGTGAAAGTTTTAAACTATTCTTTAATAAAACTATTCTTTATTAGTTTCTGAATCCTTTGCATTTTTCCAGTCATACCTTACTTGTATTTTTATTTATTTATTTATTATATTATATTATATTATAAAAAAGCAACCTCATTTTTATATGGTGAAATTTAATTATTCCGACTGTTTGAGGGTTTTTTTTTTCCTTTAACCATTTGTCTTCCGTAATAGCATACTTTTAAATCCTGAAATGTATTAAAAAAAAAAAAAAAAAAAAAAAAAAAATTATAATTTTATATTCTATTACCACCCCAATACATTTAATACATAGAAAATTAGACACAAATACCCACATTTCTGACACAATACCATGTTGCAGTTAGTGCTACCATACATACACACATACACAGCCTTCTGACTGTATAATTGCACATAGTGTCCCTCCAGTTTGTCAGCACTGTACGGCTATAAATGTTATTTGTGCTCCTTGCTGAATTCAAGCCGGCAATCAGTAAACACATAGTTTGAACTTTGAGCCGAGTGGATAAACGTTCCAAATGGCACGCTTCAAATGACCAGCGCTCTTTTGTTCTGCCTTTGCCGCATAAACATTATATCAAACACTTAAACATATTGTTAAATCGAGGAAGTTTAGATTGTGCAATAATTATCATTATCGATTTACTGCCCAGCCCTAGTTTGCTTACATTTATTTAAAAAAAAAAAAAAAAAAAAAAAAAAAAAAAAAAAAAGCACAGACTGCCACAAGTACTGTAAAACACAAATGTAGCCCAAAATCATCAAGCTGCCAAAATGTTCACAAGATGAAAAACCTATTAACACAAAATGATGCATAACATTTTCTTTGAGATGAATAGACAAATCTAAGAGACCACCACTGCTCTCATTTAAACTGATGTTTTACCTCATTAAGAGTAAAACTAGTCCATTTCAGAAAAACAAAAACTGCTACCCAAAAATTAAATGGCTCAAAATACTGAGGGGAAATTCCAACGATTCCACTAATCTATGCAGTGTTTGGGCAGTTTGCATCCATTAAGAAACTCTTTTTGAAAGTGTTGAAGACCGTCACCATGTTGGTGTTTCAAATCACAGGAGTAAAAACCCCAAAGTTCCACCCCAAGGAAAGAGAGACTTCCATGTCCTCCACCCTTCCTAGTGATACACCGTTTCCCGATCTCCTTCCATCTGAGACCAGACGGCATGTGACGACTTCGTCAAGCTTGACCAGTAGTAAGTTAGGAGCAAATGAGGGGAGAGAGAGAGAGCTTAAGAAAGAAAAAGGGAGGAGGAAAATGGGGGTTTTTGCGTGAGGCTGCACTCACCCACTCCGGGCCCGGTGACGGAGCTGGCGGGCTTGTTTTGCGCAGAAGCAGCGGCGGCGGCAGCAGCGGCTGCGGCAACGGCGGTGCCGTAGCCGCCCTTACAGAAATCCCCGCTCCCTGCCGAAGCCTGGCCCAAATCCTCATAGCCTGCAAACGGTCAGACACACACAGCCACAGCCCCACAGCATTAGACACACACCAGGCAGGGCCAGAGGGGAGGAGGAGTGAAGGGGCGGGGCATAGGGATGGAGGCGGGGATGCTGCAAGCTGGGGGAGGGGCCTAATCAGAAAAGAATTCTGGTGATTTAAGAATTTCAAAGAAGAGAAGGTAATGGAAATCAAGTGATGGAAATAAAACAGAACATTAGGACTGACGAAGATGAAGCTGGAAAACATCAACGTAAGAATGGAAAAAGTAACCATGAAAAGATGGAATGAAAGTTAATATGGTAGAAAAGAAAGAAGAAAAATAAGGACATGAAGAATCTGAAGAATGAGACTTTAAGAGACTAAATAAGAGCATAAGAGCAAAGGGATGGAAGGGTAAAACAAACAGTGCTCAAAAGTGGTGGAAGATTAAAAGCAAGCAGCGTGTGGAAAGCATGTGTGAACCCACCACCCTCAACCAAGCGACCTCCCTCCCACCTCATTCTCCTTACATCACTGGTTCCACAGAAACCCACCCATTGGCGGCACTTTGAAGTGCTTGCTTAAGCCTATCTGTGTACAAACCTTGGATTGTTTAAATGTCAGAGTTGGATTCACTAAATAACAGATGATTGGCCATCATATTTTCTTAAAATGTTCAAAGTTGGCCATATTCTTGATGCTGCAGATTGAATTCAGTCCAGGACACTCCAGTTCTCACTTGTTAAAACTACCCCACAAATAAGACAAAACAATTCCATGCAGTACAGTTGTGATTGCCAATGTCATCTTGTTTTGCAAAACCAAACTTCCAAGATGCAGTACTATGGATTACACCTTTACCATAAAATGCATTGTGTCATGTTTCAACTTCACAGACAAGAAAAATAAAAGACTTGGCCAACACAGGGTTTAGAGGTGACTGAGCTAGTTTAGTTACACGTGGCTTGAAAACTCAGCTATAAGACACAAGATTGCTACGAGACCTACTAGTTACTAGAGTGCGTTTTTAAACCACTTCAGCTAACAGGTAGACTTATTTTAGGAAGACTCAGCTGCAAGAATATCAATGCATCTGACCGTTTTTACTGCAAATGCTGCATGAACGTAAGAAAACGCATTACCAGTGCTGTATCCATGTGATCCATAACCGCTAGCTTGCTGGAAGGCCGTTGCTGACGCATTGACACCAACATTCACACCGTGCTGTTTGGAGGAGGTAGGAGCCACCTGGAGGAACATTCAGAAACAGTCCTTTAAAGTCACTGCAAGGTTGACTTGGCAACACTTGAGTCATGATGAAACAGAAGCAGTGACAACTTTTCTACTGTATTGTGACCAAACGCATCCAAATGTAATGGATTATAGAAGAAAAAAGTAGGACGGCGACCCATTTGAGATGTGTCTGTGATAATTTTCACAGGAAGATCTAGTTAACATTAATTAAATTACAGACAAAGGCAAGGTGAATTTACATTTTTTGCCAATAATCAGGGTTCTTACGGAAACTGTAAAATTAAATTCCAGAACTTGAGCACTACTTTTCTGATTTTCAAAGACTTCAATCAGAGAGCTCACTTATCAAAAAAAGTTAAATGGATAAATAAAAATATACTAATAAAACAAAATGGCAAAAATAAAGTAAAGCACTTGCAAAGTATTACTACTAAAGCATTACAAAGTATATTACATTTTTACTATAGTAATACGACTAATTTTCTTGAGGGATTTGTACTTGTGTATACTTTTTTCTTTAATAACTGTACAGCCTTAATGGTTTAATGTTTACTACCATTTAAGGGGGGACAAAAACAAAACAAAAACACCACAAAACAAAAACACAAAAAAAAAAAATAAATAAATAAATAAACAAAAAGATTCACAAAACTCCCTCCAAAATCCTAATCTGAAACAAGTGATTCGCGAACCTGCACCAAAGTCCCGATCTGAATCAAATGATTCACAACTCGCACTCCAAAGTTCGAGTCTTAAGCAAACAATTTGCGATCCACGCTCTGAAGTTTCAATATAAAGCAAAAGATTCACAAACCATCATTTCAGATCAGGACTCAGATCACACATTGTGAATCATTTGACTTAGATCGGAATCTTGCGCATCGCATATCATTTAATTTGTATAATTCAATACAGGAAATGATTCACAAACCCGTTCCGATCTAAATCAAATGGTTTGCGATACATGCTCCAAAGTACCAACCTGAATCAAATGATTCATGATACACGATTTGAAATCCCGCTCTGAAACAAATGATTTGTGATGCGCTATCCGATTGGAACACTTCGAAACCATTGCAAAATTCACTGTTTAAGTGATTCAGAGTTTTGAAAAGCTCAATTTCACCCATCACTGTGTGCTTTTTAAAATTACAAGTGACGCTGAAATTCAAAAATGAGTTCTTTTAATTTGATCTGGTTTTTGCTAGTATCGCAAATCATTTGATTTATATCAGGACTTCAAATCGCATGATCGCAAATCGTTTGAGTGGAAACATTCAAATGTGAAATGATTCATGAAACCCGCCGCCGCCGCCACCACTACTACTACTACAGATTGTTTTCTGACATTAACTGAAATAAGCAAAAAAAAAAAATAAATAAATATTTGTTAAAAGTTATGTTTTTTTTAATTTTGCGTAAAAAAAGATGTGCTTGTTTACTTTTTTTTTTTTCAACATTTATAAGCACTTTTCAAGCACCTCTTCAGCAATATTGCTATTTTTAAGGGGATTATAGGCCTTAAATTTCAAAAAGTCAAATTCAAGTACTTTAAGCACCTTATAAGAACCCTGTTTAAAGTCACAGCAAGGTTAACCTACAGCAACAGTGTAAAGGTAGCCAAATTCCACAGGAAAACCATGGACTTGGCAAAACGGAGTCATCATGACATTTTTTTTTTACTGTATTGTGACATGCATTCAAATATAATGGATTCTAAAAGAAAAAAGTATGACAGGGACCAGTTGTTGACTAGTTAACACTGATTTAAAAAAAAAAAAAAAAAAAAAAAAGGACAAAAGGTGTGAATTTACATTTTTTCGCCAATAATGTTAAGACAAATTTGAGTTAGAAAACCTAATTCTAACTTAAAAGCCTTCAGGCTGGGAATGTTCTATTCTAGATGCAAAAAGCAAATGCATTTTCCATGCCCACTCAGTGAGGAAGTTTAGGATCAGACATTGTGTTGACAGACATTAAACTTGAATTAATATGACTAGGCAGAAATATGTCCATGTTAGGTCATCTAATGCCAAATTTACACTACAATGGTGGCACAGAAGAGCTTCTGAAGTGGCAGTCTTTATGCAGACTGTTTAATGCTTCTTAGAGGTCCCATAAAAATTTATTCACACTGCTATAACAAATGTATACTTTGACACTAGGGTCCCTAACCCTAACCCATGGTCAAAGGAGGCATAATTTAGTCTGACTTTTAAGCTGCGCTTTGCCTTTACACTGAATTTTGAGCAGGCACAGAGCTGCTGTGTAAAAAAACACAAACTCTTACCGGAAACATGGCAGGGCCATACTGGAAGGTGTTGGGCAGACCGGGGACACCAGTGTAATAGGGCAGGCTGGTGTAGCTGTATCCAGGTGGAAGGGCTGGGTTGAGGAAGGGCTGCTGGGTGGTGTGGTGCGTTTGTGTCTGGGTCTGCTGGGGCTGGGCCAGTGTTGTGGCTGGGGCAGGAGACGAGGCGTCACCACGGCCGAACTTCGACAAGTCGCCAGCTAAGACAAAGAGTTGAAACAGCATTTCAGAAAATGCAGCATTTGGCTCAAAACCTTTAAGGTTCCCCTGAACAGACATGGAAACAAACCTGAGTGCATCTTACCAGAATAAGGGTTGCTTGTCAAACTTCCTTCCCTGCCAGTCAGCGCTGTGGTTGGAGTAGCAAATGGGATGCTATAATAGTCCTGCAGAAAGAGAAACAAACATATGCCACAAACAAATCGAGCACTGTTGCTTTTAGCTAATCAAACAGGAACAACCCCTCACCAGTGGTATCCTGGTCTGCAGCATCTGTAAGTCATCATAGCCATACACTTGAGGCTGCAGGACATAAAAAAAGGTTTGTGAGCTAAAACAATATACACGACTAACATGCTTCAAGAGAACAGAAGTGACAACTTCAGAAAAAAAAAAAAAACAAAACAATTAAAAAAAAAATGACAAACAGGACAAAACACTCACTGGGTATGGGTGAAGAAGGCCAGGAGCCATAATGTAAGGGTTGGGCAGCAAGGGAGGCACTCCAGGAGGCAAGTTTGGAGGTGCTTTCCCTGTTTGGAGGAAGCAGCATACAATCAAATTATGAAGTGGTTTTATCCCCTTGCATTAAGCATTTCACAAGTTGTTTTACACATCTCTATGAAAAGGAAAGGGATGCTGAACATGTCTGTACATCCTGAAAATTATGTTCAGCATCAGTTTATTACAAGAAACAGCACTTTTTTCTAGATTTTTCTAGACATTCTGCAAAATCAGCAACACCTATGTGTTACTGGAAATTAATATCACTTTGTGGGTTGGAAATAAGCATTTATGCCCATAGATTGTTGTAAACGTTTTGTCTATGATAACTGGTGCAAATACAGAACAGCTGCAAGGTGTTTAGTGAACCTGTTGTGCAGTACCCTGACCACAGGTTTCCTTCAAGCATTGGATGAACATTTCTCAAACAATTATATTTAAAAAATAATAATGTGAATGTACTAGGGTTGTGCCAATAGTATTGTGTATCGACAATGACCAGAGTTATCGCCAGTTGCTGATGCCTTTGATGATAGCACGACAATTATTGTTATTATCCATCAAAAATAGACTAGGCGCCTAACGTTAGCGATGCAGTGCAGAGAGCCGCTTCTGGGGCACTTCAGAAACTTGCCGAGAAGTGGATGGTATAAACACAAACGCACAAATCACGGTGAGCGGGAGGGGGTGTTTCGGGTAGGAAGCATGCACTCTGTAATTGCGTGCAGCTGCTGACGCTTGCAAAAGTGTGCAATCGCTTTCTTATGCGCGCTGTTTTTCCAGTTTTACTTTCACTTTTGAAATCGATACCGTTCAGCAATGAGGGGAGAGAATGGAAAAGGGGGGCACAGCATCTCGTTTTAGGGGGGACCGCCCCCCCCCTCACACCACAGACGTGTGCAGTGTAAATAAGGGGTGAGATTGATTCATCATACAGTGATTTAACTATTGTATTCACTTATGGTACCATGAGTGAATTTTAAAGTGCATAAACTCACACTAGACTAGGCTAGGCTCGTCAGTGATGATGTTCATTGATAACGTAATTGTTCTTTGCTCATTTTCTGTAGCTGCTCTTTAAATAACTAAGGAAATGTAAGCATTAGTAACTTACAAAGTTTCTATTAAATTGTCATGTTAAACACAATGTCATATTGAAAACATTAGGCTGCTTTTAGCCTTTTGCTGGTGTTGGTTTATTTGCCAGCAACAAAACTAAGTAAGTAAATAATTAAATAAATTAGCACAATATTATCGTGTATCTGTGATCTCACAGGCTGACAATAGGACGATATGAAAATTGAGCATATCGCCCAACACTAAAATGTACTAGAAAACTTTAGCACTTCTGACTAGAGGTCTTCTCGGGTCATAAAAACTGTACCTGACCCGAATCACTTCTTGCCCAAACCGGACGTGCATTATTTTTTTTAAAAGATAAACCCAACATGGGACAGAAAAGGAAAACTTCTAATTTCATCAGGTCTACGTGCATTTCTCAAAAATGAACTTAAGACAAACGCAAAACGAGGCTATGGATCCGGGACAGTTTAAAAGAATTCAGGTTTTGTCGGGCCCATTCAGAAAAAGCTCATTTATATTAATTAATTAGCTAATACCAAACCCTACTCGTGTCCGAGTGACTCGAAGTTTTGAATCCGAACCCGCTCGGATCTTGGGCTGGGGTTTGGGTTTTCAGATCAAAGTGGACCCATGAAAACCTCTACTTCTGACTGCACCCAATGCACACTTCCTCAGTAATTTGCTCAAGAGTAATTTTTTACATCACCGTATTCTTACCTGAGGCAGCTGTGCTGCGTGACGACGAGGCAGATGAAGGTGCTGCAGTGGCCAGCGCAGCAGATGATGATGATGATGATGACGCAGCGGCTGTAGGAGGGGCCATTGAAACCACACCAGCACCACTGTTCAATCCCATAGTCAGACTGCTGACCGGGCCCAGTGCAGACTGCGCAGAGACCGAACTGACAGATGAAGAGGGGGCAACGGGCCCGGTATGGGAAACAGGGGCCGCTGAAGTAGCTGAAGATGGTGGGGGAACTGAAGAAGGAGCCACAGCAGAGACCGACGAGAATGATGATGAGTGCAAGCTGGAATCGCCATCCACACTTGGGTGCTGGGAGGCACAGTGACAAGGGAAGAGATCACAGTGAGCAAACGAGAGAGAAACTAATTAAATACAAAATAATTATATAAACAGACAATTTTTTGAAGAATAAATCTTAAAGACTTAACAGGACTGTTCACCCAAAAATAAAATTTGTGTCATTAATTACTCATCCTCATGTCATTCCAAATCCGTAAGACCGTTTTTGATGAAACCCGAAAGCTTTCTGACTTTGCCTTGAATGTGGTAGTTGCGTTGCAGTCTATGCAGGGTCAGAAAGCTCTTGGATTTCATCAAAAATACAGTAATATTAATTATATACGATACAATACAACATTAAATTAAAAAAAAAAAAAAAAAAAAACACACACTGTTCTGAAGATGAACAAAGGTCTTATGGGTTTGGAACAATTTTTGGGTGAACTATTCCTTTAATTTTAAATGACCAAAAGTCATTAGAGACATATCAACTAATTATATTTTCACAAAAAGTCATGCAAAACAAAACTATGCATTATGGAAGCAGTCAATACTGATTTCACATTGCCTTCGCACTGTACATTTAGTTGCAAACTCACCAGCAAACCTGTGTTTGAAGTGCGAACTGAAGAAGGTGCCAAACTGCTCTGCTGTGTCGGGAGGGAGCTGACGGGAAACATGCAGTATTATTAGCATCTCTCTTATCCAGACAGACTAAACTGAAGTAATGCAAAAACAAAATGCAGTACTTATTGTGCTGAGGAGGAGCCAGTGAGCTTGGCGAGGCGTCTTCGTGTCCGAGAGCACTGAGAGGCGTCTGATTGGATGTAGTCAGCAGGGACGTAGGACCTGATGAGGGGTCAGCCAATGAGGATATGTTGGAAACCGATGGCGGGACAACCGATTCGGACGCCGGTTTCACAGGCACTGCAGAGCCTGCTGCAGCTAAGAACGATAATGTGGTAACACTTTACAAGAAGATTCATTAGTTGTCATTAGTTAACTACTTATGTTAACTACAATGAACAATTATTTTCATTAGCTTACATTAACAAAGATGAATAAATACTGTAATAAATGCATTGTTTGTTCATTGTTTGTTCATGTTAGTTATCACATTAATGAACATAAACTAATGGAACCTTATTGTAAAGAGTTACCAACATTTTATTTGCATGATTTATGCAGCTTGTTTATAAGAAGAGTTATAAACTATAATAGTGTCCACACCGATTTAAAAAAAAAAAAAAAAAAAAAAAAAAAAAAAAAAAACACATTTGGTTTATTATAAACACGTGCTGTAGTAATGTCATCTTTCGCTTTAGATGCTCAAGCTCTTTAAAGCTAGGTGGATTCTGATTAATAAAACTTGAAACTTATACCTTCCAGAGATTGTGACGTCTGCATCGAACTGAACCCATTCTGTAAAGAGAAAATGTTTTGCTTAAAAGCAGCATTGTTTTCACAAAAGAGTACACTGATAAATGACTCCGCACTGACTGTGTTTAGACTGACTCTCACCTTGGACTGAATGTCCTTCTGTGGTGAGGACGACACAGAAGGAGGGTAGCGCCGTGTCTGGCTGGCTCTTGGCTCATAAAGCTCCATCTGACTGGGGTTGGACAGGGCCGTTGCTTGCTCACTGTGGACAAACCAGAAAAATAAATAAATAAATAAATAAATACATAAAAATCAACAATCTATGATTGTGTTACTGTTAGGGCGGCATGTTTAATCCAAATAAATCTGTGACTTCATTGCGCTAAGCCATATCATGATTTCAAAGAAGGATATGTAATTAAATAAATGAGCTGTATGCTTTGTTTCAGACAGGAGAACCTCAACGCAGCTCATATCCCTGTACATTTATGGAAAGCAACATGCAGCAACCATCTTCTCAAATTATAAAACCCTTGCTGTCATACTAAGAATCTTTAAGAGATTCCTGCAGTTTTCCACCAAAAAAAAAAAAAAAAAAAAAAAACCGTTTAACATTAAAAATGGAGGGAAAAAGCAAACATAAATATTAAAATATATTTTAAAGTAGTATTAAAATACAATTTGTCAACTGCATTTTGTTTAATATTTTTATTTTTAAAATTTTAATTAATATTTTATTATTGCAGTTTTTAATTGTTGTTATTATTGTTATTAATATAATATCGATATACAATTGCACATTTTGGCCAAATAACAGAACACAAAACCTGGTGCTTTTATTAAAATAAAACAATAAAAAAAAAAAAAAAAAAAAAAGAAAAAAAAAAAAAAAAAAAAAAAAAAATTATGTGCAGCCCCAGTTACTGGGCCAATTTTATCCTGTGCTTGAAACTATGAATGCATTAAAGGAGAAGTCCACTTCCAGGACAAAAAAAAAAAAAAAAAAAAAAAAAAAAAAAAAAAAAAAAATTACAGGTAATTTACTCACCCCCTTGTCATCCAAGATGTTCATGTCTTTTTTTTTTTTGCAGTCGATAAGAAATGGTTTTGAGGAAACCATGTCAGGATTTCTCTCCATATAGTGGACTTCAATGGTGCCTGTGAGTTTAAACTTCCAAAAAGCAGTTTAAATGCAGCTTCAAAGGGCTCTAAACAATCCCAGCCGAGGAAGAAGGGTCTCATCTATCGAAATGACTAATCATTTTCTAAACAAATTGACAATTTATATACTTTTTAACCTCAAATGCTCATCATCATCTAGCTCTGTGTGAACGGTGTATTCTGGTTCAAGACAGTTAGGGTAGGTCGAAAAAATCCTATTTCCTTTTCTCCTCCAACTTCAAAATCATCCTACATTGCTGCAGAAGTACAGACCCAGTGTTTACAAAGTGAACATTCAAAGATGACCAAACTCTCTTTACAAAAAAGGTAAAACAATGATGTAGGATGATTTTGAAGTTGAAGAAAATTAGATTTTTTTTTTTTAGAAAAAGACCAATCACGTCGCTAGATAAGACCCTTCTTCCTCGACTGGAACTGTTTAGAGCCCTTTGAAGCTGCATTTAAACTGCATTTTGGAAGTTTAAACTTGGGTGCACCAGGTTTTTCTTTAAAAAAACAATTTCTTTACAACTGAAGAGAAAAAGACATGCACATCTTGGATGACAGCGGGGGAGTAATTTATCTGCAAATTTTTGTTCTGGAAGTGAACTTCTCCTTTAAGATAAAAGCTTTAGTCTGGCAACCTTACTCAGAGATACTCACTTGCTAGCACTTGTATAAAGGCTGTTCTGGCCTTGGTTGCCTGGTGTCGTTGTGGCAACAGCTGCCGAGGCATCGTACTCAGGAAGCACCGGTTCAGAGCCGAACTGTAATGCTCCAAACTGCAGGTTGAGCCCGGATATATCCGCAGAGCCTGGCATCTCCACTGCTAGGGCTGGAATCTGCAAATCACAACAACATTTGAGTAAACAAAGTTGATCAGTCCTATTATTCCCCCAAAAAGCAATGCAGACCACAACAAACTAGAACAATTATGACCTTGGTTGTGATGGAAGCCCTCTTCTTCTGCTGTTTGAGCTTGTGCTGCTGCAGGGGGAGTGGGCTGGATGCCTGTGGGTCAGCAGGGCTGGAAGAGTTCTGCTGACCTGGTGTGGGTCCCGAGGGTTTGGAGACAGGGGTGGTAACTGCCTGGGGCAATGATGATGATGATGGGGTGGACTGAAGAGGCAGGGTGGAGGTGGCAGAAGCAGGTGTGGCTTTGTCCTGCAAGAAGGCGTCCATCATGGAAGAGGAAGTGGAGGTGGGCTGGTAGGGCTGCCGTTTGGTGAAGGGACTGTGTACAGGCTCCGTTTGAGGTTTCATATCTGCAGACACAGAGAAAGAATAAAACTTCACAAAGAGGCTTGCAAGATCATAGAACCGATTCAAACCATGTCAGCCCTTATACCGTATTGCCCCAGGGAAGTGGGGCTGGTATCCCATGTAGAAGGACCAGCATTGGGCGGGCCACTGTGTGAGTGCTGGGCTGCTAGCTGGGCCAAAGCCTGGGCCGTCTTAAACTGCTCCAGGAATTGAGAACCAGTCGTGGAGCCTCCAGTGGTTCCTTTTGGATCGCCAACATCACCAAAACCCTTACTGAGCATGCTCACCTGAGGAAAGGACAATTAGTTTAGGTAGGGTAATGTTTAATTTAAAACCAAATTCCAGTTCTGGAAGCTGATTGGCTGTATCTGGATGCTGACTGGACAGTAATTGGAAATTACTCAAAGGCTTGGAGCAAAAAAAATAAAAATAAACACCAAAAGGTGACATACACTGTAAAAATATTTAATTCAATCCAAAATGTATTAAGTTAAACTTAAACTGTATAAAATATGGACATAAAACTGCTATGAAATGACCTATGTGACTTCATTTAACATTTTGCTCACCATGCTGTGCTGACTGTAAGGAGCACTGGAGGAGGACTGGGACAGTGATGCTGTCTGCTTGGAGTTGCTGAACACCAGAGACTGAGACAGAGATGGCGGCTGTGAGCCTTCAAGCGAAGCAGGCTCTGCCTCTGAGGAAGAGGTGGGAGGCGTCTTCCCCAGCAACACCGCCAGATCAATCCTGAACATCAAACATTCAAATGTCAATTAAGTTCTCATATGCCACGACTGCTGCACATGAACAGACATTCAGAATTAGGTTGTGAAAAACTAGACACACCACAGCATTGTGGTATGAACCTGCAGTGTTGAATTTGCATTCCTTCTAGGTATAGGTATAGGTATAGGTATAGGTATAGGTATATATATATATATATATATATATATATATATATATATATATATTTTATATATATTTATATATATATATATATATATATATATATATATAAAAAGAAACTTGATAGTGGTGAGTGTTCAAATATTTTTTTTTTATTTTTTTTTTTTTTTTTTTTTTTTTTTTTTTTTTTTTGAACACTTATTCAGCAAGGATGCATATAACTGATCAAAATGTGACAGCAAATTCATTTGTTACAAGATTTAAAATTCCATTCAAATAAATGCTGTTTTCTTTTGCCACTCATATTCAAACAATAAATAATTTAATGAAGCAGTACAGCTGTTCAACAAAACAGAAACATTTCTTAAACAAATAGGCATTAGAATGACTTCATGTGACACTGAAGATGGGAGTAATGGTTGCTAAAAATTCAGCATATTCACTATGAATAAACTACATTTCGAATTATATTTAAAGGGGCAGGTCACCTAAAAAAGAAAACGGTGTCATCATGTCGTTCCAAACCAGTAAGAACCAAGTTCATCTTCAGAAAACAAATTCAGATATTTTTGATGAAATCGAAGAACTTTCCCACCCTGCATAGACAGCAACGCATCTACCACGTTCAAGGGCCAGAAAGGTAGCAAGGACATTGTTAAAATAGTCCATATGACATCAGTGGATAAACCGTAATTTTATGAAGCTAAAAGAATACTTTGTGCAAAGAAAACAAAACTAATGACTTCAAGTTCGTCTCTTTGGTGTCAGTTCACGAGTTTCACAACATGTGTGGTGCTGCTGATGCAAGAGACAGTGGTTTGGGCCTTGAATGTGATAGTTGCGTTGCTGTCTATGCAGGGTCAGAAAGCTCTCGAATTTCATCATAAATATCCTAAATTGCATTCCGAAGATGAAAAAAGGTCTTACAGGTTTGAAACAACATGAGGGCGAGTAATGACAGAATTTTAATTTTTGGGTCAACTATCCCTTTAAATTAGCCATTGGCATACCTCTGTCCAGCAGTAATGGTGACATTCTCCTGTGGAATGGGCATGGACGCCACACTGGAGGCAGTGAATATCTTGGTCTCTGACAACTAAATAGAAAACAAGAGTTAGATTTGCTGAGCCTTACATTGAAAAGCAGGTTTGTGGTCTCTGTTCAAATACTCACATCCTCATTCCAGTCCTCCATGCCCCACTCTTCTGTGGCAGTTCTCCAAGCACCTGTTACACACACATTTATCTCACTTACAATGAACACAGGTGCTTAGCACACAAATCCTTCACAAAATAGCCAGTGTAAAACTCACCAGGGGCCGAGTCAAATTTTCGAGGATAGTTTGTTCCCTCTCCACCTGTAAACTCCAGCCCTGCGGAAAAAGATTCATGTCAGAACACCAACTCCTACATATGCTTTTTAAATGGACTGTGTACTTCACCCTGAAGAAGTGCCAACACTGTCAGGAACTGGAGGAGGGGTTTACAAAAGACACTTATGGTATCACTCACTGTTTCCATCCTCGGGTTCCAGGTTGCCTGTGTTACTCCAAGTGCTGCCGCTTGAGTAGCTTTCCTCTGTTTGGGCTGGCTCAGTGTAGTCCGCTGGGTTAAACGTACTAAAAAAAAAAAAAAAAAACATTTTAATTTGAGGGAACATTGAGTGAATGAGGGAGGCAAGAAATAATGTCAGCAGCCATCAGTAACAATGTGCAAAAATCACTCCAACAGTTCCACTACGTCCTAAAAAAAAAAAACACTCCTATGTCATAATGCTCTAAATGCAATTATTCCAAACACGCAAATGTGTTTTTGAGTCACTCTCAAACCCGGAATCCAAACCACTGGAAACTAAACATGTGAAGCTCAAACTCTGATGCGTTCTTCAATAACTAACTAATCGCTATAAACCCTTTCATCCTACACAAACAAAACCAACACACTCAAATGTATTTTAACTCACCTCTCATCTCCTGACAAATCATATCTGGGGCCCTTATCAATCTGGCTTTAGGGAGACACAACAGGGAGAATTACAAGCAACTCAACACAAGCAGAAAGACGGGCGTGCATGGTGTACACAAACATGTGCTCGAGTGTATGCGCGAGACAGAGCGATGGCAACCATCATGCTCACGTCTATTACTGGTCAAACCACCCCACCTGCTCTACAGGCGGAAAAGCATAAGACAATGCTTTGGAATGAAACAGAACAGCTAAGCTAGTGGTGTGACTTGCCAACTCGAACTAGGCTCAACTGGTACTCCGCAGGTTCAGAGGCCAAGAACTGAAAACCAAACATGCAAAATCCAAAAGCACACTTCAAACCAAACAAGCGAAAGAGGCCAGTTAAGAAGCCTGACTGCAAGTCAAAGAAAAGGGACCAGACGGCCTTGACAGTAACAGAAAACCAGTCCAGGGGTGTGATATGACTAGATGATAGACTACTGAATATTGCAGTAAAAAAACTAAACTAGAGGCTTACAATGATATTTGGGGGGGGGGGGGTGAAGAAAATATATAAATGCATCATGGTTACTGTCAGGGGCAGGCAACAAATCTACACAGAAAATCTATACCTTTATTTTTACTAAATGACAATCACATATATACACTTTGAGGGGGGGAAAAAAACCTCTTAAAAGAATGGTCCAAAGTTATTCCCTTAATAAATAGTGGAAAAAAACCCTGAGTAATCACAAATCTATTCACTCTAATGCAACCCTGGACCACAAAACCAGTCATAGCACGGATATAATTGCAGAAATAGCACTTAGTTTTTGCTTGGTAATGGGCATTGCTAAGAACTTCATTTGGGCAACTTTAAAGGCGATTTTCTCAATATTTTGATTTTCAAATTGTAGTTGTATCTCGTCCAAATACTGTCCTAACCTAACAAAACATACGTTATTAAAAAGCTTATTTATTATCTCAATTTCAAAAAACTTTACCCTTATGACTGGTTTTGTGGTCCTGGGTGTCACACACACACACACACACACACACACAGCAATAAAACAACTATCATAAAACAGTAAAAACAGTCATTTGTTGTTTCTGAAAAGACTTATGCTCATTTATAAGTCTATTTAATCAAAAATACAGTTATACAAAAAAAACAAAAAAAAAAAAAAACAAACAACACTAATACAATTTAAGGGTGTGTTCACACTTGTAGTTCAGATCATTTGGTTCATTTTGTCTGGACCAAAAAGGAAAATTATACGTCTGGTCCTGGTCCACTTAGCGTTCACACTGGCATTTTTGTCAGTGAACCTAAAGGCATAGTGATACATTCACAACCTGATTGGTCAGGTTGAATGGCGTATATTTTGTGACGGGAACTCACCGAAAACCCCAAACCAAAGGAAAAGCTGCATTTGAATTAAAGCGGCACTGCGGGTGTATGACATCAAGGTACCCATTCAGTGATCAGTCTGTTCAGCCCTGCTTCAAGTCGAATACACCTAATGCCATCTGCTGGACTAAGCGCACTCTATGTTACATGTATATAATTTTATTTTCACCACCTGCAAACTCACAAAGAGCTCATAAAAGGCACTTTACCTCCTCGTTGCCCCACATTTGCCCTCTACTCATTTTGTTTTGGATACACTGCTTGTTCCCTTCGTGAAATCATGTTGCATAGGGTCACATCTTGTCATTACTTTCTGTTTTTGGTTTGTTCAGAAGTATTTGGTCCGTGTTGCATTCATATTTCATTCGAACCGCACCAGAGTTAGTACAGAAAAGCAGACCGAGACCCATCTTTTTAGCGGTTTCGGTCCGCTTAAGTGCGCACCAGGGTTCGGATGGCAGTGTTCACACTTAGTCAAATAAACCGCACTAACAGAGCAATCGCACCAGAGTTTGTTTTAATCGAACCAAACATGACAAATGTGAACACACCCTAAAATAATTTTTTCGAATTTTAATGCATTTCCATTATGCTAATATGCGGATTTGTTGCTAAAGAACCATTTATTATTGATGTTAAGCTGCTTCATATTTTTGCGGAAACCATACTGTTTTAGGACCATTTTAGAGCATTCTTGCTGAATAAAAGTTGAGAATCTACACTTCAAACTTTTGAATGGCAGTACTCTATTCCTGAGGTAATTCAGTCCACTTCTCGTTACATGTTTACAATGGAAGTGAAGCTGCAGGTATAAAACTTGAGAGCTTCACTTCCACATCATACCGTTTTAACAAGCTTGCTTTTTTTCTAAGCATAAAGTGAGAGCAACAGACATTCCCTACACTCTGAGGTGGCATTTTGATAACTGCAATACAAATGACTCAAATTTGTAGAGGTTGACCTTTCTACCTGTATTTCTACCGCCCACCCCTAGTTGCCATCAATTTAGTGAACTCCATCATCGACAAGCCAAAAAGGCATAGCACCAAAAAGCAGCAAATACACCCACAATAGCTCTTACTTACCTGGTTAAATTTTTGCATAGAAAACACATTGAAATCTTTAAGGTTTGCACATTATAATTGCACACACAGTCTCAAGATAAGCACAGCAGCAGGCCTTAAACCCAGCAGGTTGGACTCAACAGAACAGCTTTCTCTGTTAAAAACTTGCGCCATACCTTCAACAGTTTTTGAAGCGCAGGATTATGAATTATAGATAGCTGGATACGATTAGCATTTCCCAGAATCTGGCATTCTGGGATGTCTCTAGAAAACATGCAAAAAGAGAAAAAACCTGAACTGAGGCACACAAACTTACCCCATGCCCTGAGCTGAAAACCTCCCTCCTCGTCTTCCAGCTCCACCTGCAGGACAGAAAGATGAAGCCAAATCAAAAGCACCAAGCATTTTCATTTTAGTTAATCACTATCAACAGTAGTACTTACCTCTTCCTCTACCTCTTCCCCGACGGCCTCGCTCCGTTCCTCTGCCTGCAACTCCACCTGCCTTGGCCCCATCCAACCCATTTTCCTGTCCACGGACTAAAGAGAAGAAAGCAAAGAATGGATACACAAGAAAGATAAAATACACAAGACAGGAGAGAGGGAATAAATGTAAACACTGTCCCTTTAAGACTGCATTAGGACTACTAATAAAACCCACTCCTAGAAAGAAAAGCCCATGTTGAGAAGCCATGTGACTTCCCAGAAGTCTCAACACATAAAGCACAGAAATAGCTGCATTAGGGATATGCAAGCTTTATATTGAGGAAGGGTAAAAGCAGCCTCCACTGTAAAAGCATCAGAAAATTGATTACCCAGAGCCAAGAGCAACAAAATGCTTGGCAAACTTACACGTTATGATTAGTACTACTGTGCATTCTCATTACCTTACTTTGACTGGGCAGCCCAAGTTTCTGATTTAAACGTACAAGTGAAACAAACTTTGTAGATCGAAGGAAGACTAACAGTTCTCAAAGTTAGATTATAAATATAACCACAAGACTTGAGTCTCGAGTCACAAGTGTATGAGCCTTATGTTGCTCTCTACCTCAGACTGTGGCTGAGAGAGAGTATCCGGTAGTAGCTCAAACTTTCCTGTGGCACACACTGTCCCTTCACCACTACAGAGAGAGCAGTGAAGGGATTGTGGTGTGCTGCAATCTGTCCTCAGGCAGAGAAAAAGCTGTCTGCAGACTAAGAAAGTACAGTTCTCCTAAAAGGCCCAAGGAAATTTTGCATTTTTAAAAAATTAAATGCTTCATTTAATAGAAAAACAGTCGCATGAAGTGTTTCAGATTAAAATAAGTAGCATCAACAAAAGCATAAGTAATATCTCCACTCACACTCTCGCCCACGGCTGGCTCCACGGCCCCTCCGCGGGGCCCCTCCTCTGCGACGTGCCACATCTCTTTCTCCTCCTTTCTCTCGGTTCTCCTTCCCTTCATCTCCTCCATCTGTCTGTGCGCTTTCCTTCTGACCTGAAACTCCTTTCTTCTTTCCAACCATCTCCCATGAGTCCTGCAAAGCAAAGGGCAAATATAACATTAAAAAGATGGATGGAAAAAACAGATTTGAGAAAGAAGAGTGAACTAGGTCTGACTAAACATTTCGATAAACAGTTTAAAACACTATTGTTATAATTATATTAAAAATAGTTTTTAATAACTGAAAAAAAAACAAAAAAAAAAAAAAAAAAAAAAAACAACCAACAACACATTAGGTTTAGTACTTCAACCTTAAAAACATGAGGTTGAAGTACTAAACCTAGTCTAAATCTATAAGTGTAACAGAAGCATAACCAACATAAAATAAAAGTTAATAGAAACACTAAAACAAATTGAAATGAGAGCTGAACAGAAAGCCATTTCAAAATATATTCTAAATATTATATAGTATATAAATACTATATATTTGGGCTTTGCAATTTCTCTTACAAACACAAACCTTTCCACCTCTAAACTCAAGCCTGAACTCACAGTGTCAGGGCTGCCCTCCAACAGGACATTGATGGCTCTGTTGACGTCTCCATTGCAGTCGTGAAGCGCTATCATGGACTCATCCTGATCCTTTCCTGTGATGTCAACCAGCTGTAAAAGAGAAAAGGAGCAACAAGAAGCATGTAAAATCCTGCAAATATATGCCATATATTTAGAAGGCAACAAGATAAAACAGAAGTGGCTGATGGAAACACTGAGTGACCTATGAAGTGTCTGAGCTTTATGTTGCTGTCTATCTCAGAGTGCGACTGAGAAAGAGCATCCGGTAGCAGCTCAAACTGTACTCTGGCACAGATGGTCCCCGTCAGAGCTACAGAGAAAGCAGTGAGGGAAACTGTGTGTGCACCGAGTGTAAGTGACCCAGAATGAAACTGCAGGTAGAAGCACATCGGAAGTGCAACTGAAGCTAATCAAACCATTCGCCAAAACAAAGAATTTCTCTTTACTGAAGGGACTATTTGGTGGAGGTAAAGCAGAACCTGACATTATTTTCTTGTGAGTTAACTTTTGACATCCCTACTCACCTGTTTGACCTTCTCTTCAAAGTCTGCATCATTATGGTCCGAGATCATCTGCGCGAGTCGGATCTGCTCAGCGGTGGCCTGAATAAACAAAGAGAAAATGGTCTGATTCCATAACAGTTGCGAAACATACAGCAATGAATGTCAGCATCAATTAGGAGTATAACACAATCCCAAAGCCAGATCTATTAACAGCTAGCACAAGCACAAACACTCTTGCAGTAAAACATTATAAAGAAAAAGTGAGGACAAACTCATTTTTGCAGCTAACATTCTTGCATACGCAAAACTTCTGAAAGGAGAGTATTTAAATTAATCATACAGAGTGATTTACCAAGGTTAGTGGTAGTCAGTTTACTTGTCATTATGGAAATGCACTGGCAGCGTCTGTTCTTTAACTCATGCACTGTCAGTAAATCACTTGCAGAACTATCCACTCCCATCAGTGCTTTTCTGGAATTGGTCTCTCATGCTAACATGCCATTTAGTAAATCTGGCCCTTAACTCCTTAAGATAAAAACATATGTTTTCAAATAGCTATACATTTTAAATGAATGTGTATGACGGTAGTTGGTTAGCTTGTGTTTGTTGCACTTGTTCACAGAACAAATGTGAATATTTACCAATGAGCTGGCATCTTGTATATATTCCAATATGATCAATTCTAATACAACTGCCTGTTGCAGTTGCATTTAAGGCTAAATTAAGACTTTTATGTCTATTTTCACAGGTAGGGCTTAGATTAAGCCAGGATTAGGCATACGGTAAATTAGAACATTTAAATCGGTCTTTTAAACGTGCCTTAGAATAAATAATTGCTGGTGTGCATCTTAATGCAAATCAACAGCACTGAAATTTTCATGGTCAAGACAGTCTGGGACCAAGCTTAAGCCTTCTCTGTGTAAGATGTTTTTAAACAAAATTGTGTCTGCCCCCCCTCCCACCCGAGCAGGCCAGAATACAGCAGAGGAGAAATAGGTCAGGCTTAGCATTTGCTTGGGCATAGATTTATGATTTATTCCTAAAGCCCGTAATTTAATTCATAAGAACGAGTGACAGACTGCGGTGACTCAGAACAAGCGTCTCAGACTGACGGATGCCACTGATGGAAATGGTGGCCAGCAAAACTGCAAACAAGTCGAGAAAATAACTGACTATGCAATGACATCACTTGCCACTTAAAGTCACATAACCGATTTGACTTATTTTTAGTTTTAAGAACACATTTTAACATCCAAACGCTATTTAAGGACATTGTTAAAACGGTCCATGTGACATCAGTGGTTCGACCGTAACTTTACTAAGCTACATGAATTTTTTTTGTCAACCAGTGATGTCAAATGGACCGTTTTACACATGTCCTTACCACGTTTCTGAGCCTTGAACGTGACAGTTGCACTGCTGTCTATGCAGGGTCAGAAAGCTCTCAAATTTCATCTAAAATACATTAATTTCCGAAAATTAACGAAGGTGTTACGTGTTCGGAACGACATGAAGGTGAGCAAATAATGACAGAATTGTCATTTTTGGGTTAACTATCCCTTTAAGATCTAGTTTTTATAACACTACACTACTGTTTTTTTTTAAACTATCACTTATGCTGTTTACAGTTTCTGGCCCAACTATTTCAACCAAGTTTTTAGGTGGTGATGTGTAGCCAGTTTTTTGAGGTGTGGGTTAAAAGGTGTGGGTTAAAAGGTGTGTCAAAACATATCCAATCACTACAATTAATCAATACACCCTAATGTTTAAGAACTTACCTGGGGCCTCTGCTTGTGCTGTGACTGGCTCTGTGTCTGACCCTGCGTCTGCTCCCAGTTGCCCCGGGTCCGGCTTCCGCCCACTGAAGTCATCATTTACAGTATATACAAATAACAGTATTTACAAAGGAATAACGCCTTTAAAAGAGAAACAGATAAGAGAAATGTTACTGACAACGTGCCAAAAATAAACAAGAAACCAAAAAAACATCACATGGTCTTGACAAGTAAATTTACGTAAAACATGCATGCAAACAAACACGCGACACCTTGTGTAGCCATTTTGATGAGCCAAAACTGGAAGTAAACAACGTCACATGCCTGACGCACTGGCCATACAACGACGGCACAAGTTTACCAGAACACCCACAGAAATTAAATTCTAGGAATTTCGAAAGCTTTGCGCAAATATATTAACATGAGCAAGTGCTGTTTACAAGTCCAGCTGCAACAGGTCAACCATGTATGCGCTTCCGGGGCTCAACATTCTTAGTTTATCGTATTTCTCAAAATAAAAAAAAAAAAAAAAAAACACACACGAACAGAACACCGCACTGCTTGATATTTCGACAAAACGACAACAAAAGCTATCCACCTGATGCAAGTTGTGAAATATTGCATGTGTGGTTATGCCAAACAGCCCACCTTAGCAGCTCTGCGCATGAGGAAATGCAGGGCATGTGGTGGCCGAAAGCAACTGCGCACTTTATAACGCGCACAGAATCAGCCAGCGTGACAGAAACACGCGGGACCAGCCGCGGGAAAACCGTGCTTTAAGGGACAAAGCTTCCCCTTTAACGGCCTTTGAACGGGGAGAGGGCGAGGATGTAAGCCAGCTGTCAACTGAGACCATGTTGGAGACGTGAACACAATCACACAGTCCATGGTGCAAGTGTCAGGACGTCATTTCATATTTCTTGAGTACTCACACTATTCCTTACAGTAAATAAAACGTAGATAACGTAACTACGCAGATGAACAACAAGGAAATATCTAGCAACAGAAGCACATACAAGGCATTCATTTCCATGCATTAGAACATAAAAAATTACCGGAAAGCATCCAATCAAACTGTAAAATAAGCATCCAACAGGTAACCTACATTACCTGTGGTGCTCTACATTAGATCTACATTCTGGGAATCTCATTTTTAACTTACCGGGTAAAAAGTAAGCAAAACTGTAAGCTATTAAACTTAGTTAATAATAGAAAAAAATCTTTTGAGATGGAGTATGACTGATAAGTCCAGGCGATGGGCCTTGGAAAAGCAACTCGGTATAAACTCAAACATGCAGATCTATCGATACGATATGAACACATACATGCCGTTTTTAATATTCTCAATAGCTTGTTGATATGTTAAATAACATAGACGAGATTTGGATGATGGGTGGCTTCCGCTCTGTTCGCGTTTAATAACCTCATGGCCGGTTATCGGGCATCATGATGCTGCTGCTGGCCAAAAATTAAACTTTTCCGGTTGCTAATCAGCTATATGTTCTCTCAGCATTTCTCAAAGATTATTTGGGTAAATTGTTCGTTAGATTAATCGACATGATAATATTTTGCGTTTGCAAAAGTGGAAGGCACACGCCCCCCGGGGTGAGGCGCACTCCCGTCGGTTCACCTGTATACTCGACACCGAGGCTTCACCGAGGCCTACAGGCCCCGAATGATCAAAATGAACAACAGGCGAGGTACTAACCAAAGACCCGGCTGGATGTCAGAAATGTAGAGATAACGCCGACCGACGGAGGCTTTAATATCGACCTCCTAATCAGACGGAAACAAAACACGAACTCTTCGCGTCCTAAATCGATTCCCCAACGCTGACAACAAGGCCGAACCGACTCGCGCAGACAATAAGCGAGAGACTCAAAATTTACCTGTTTCTCTTCCACACTGACACCCGGATCACCGCGTCACGTGGTTTATCACAGCCACTGCGGCTTCACGCGCAGAGCTCAACCACGTGATGACAACGTACGTAAGTGTATATATAACAACTTGAACACAATTATGCAATATATAATCTGTCACCCTTTAGTTGAAGTTGGGTATTTGTTATGCTAAAACCCACCTAATCATTGATACTTATGTCACCAATACATTTGACATACATATTTTGTGAAAAAGCTATACAATAGGACCTTGAAACTAACCAAAAAGTTTTTTTTTTTTTTTTTTTTTTCAATAATCTTTAAACAAATAGACAAATGTTTTAGAACAGAATAAGAAAAATTGTTGCAAATTTAGCTGTATGTCATTAGAATTATTAGTTTTAGACATAGTCACCATTTACATACTAAATTTTGTTTAAAACTAGCTACTTGTAATATTAGGTTGCATAAACGCTGGTTTATTTAACTATATCTAACAGTTCACACACAGTTTATATATTTAAAAATATCCCAAAGTGTACTGTACTCCTAGAATGAGTTTGAATGTAATTATTTAATTATTTGAATTAAAAGGTTTGCTAAGGTATTAGTGTGTGTGTACATATATATATATATATATATATATATATATATATATATGCTATGGCTATGGTTGTAAATAATAAAAAGTTGAACATTTATTAATAAGCAATTTAAAAAAAAATCATTATTTAACTTAGTAGATAATAATAAATGTTACTTAACAAATATGCGTTGTAACTTAAAAAATGTTCATTTACTAAACATATTAATAAATACTAATTTCCAACCTATTTTGAGTTCATTTTTTGCAATAAATATAGTCATTTTATTTTTTAAGTATTTTAGACAATACTTAAATAATTTTTTTGTTTGTTTTTTTTTGTTTGTTTGTTTTTTGTTTTTTTGGTACATGTGTCATTTTGCAGTAAAATGCATAATTAATTCCTAAAGTAAATGTAAGAATAACTGGACTGAAAGAACACTCAAGGAACATTTATTTGTTTCTCACTCATCATTGATTGTATTAGTTAATAGTTTTTTTTTGTTTGTTTGTTTGTTAGTTTTTTTTAAATGACAGAGATTTGATCATAACACCAAACATTTACACTGAATTTAAAGTGGCTTTGCTTTACCAACTACACTAACAGTCAAACATTTTTGAACAGTAAGATTTTTAATGTTTTTCAACGTTTAATGTTTTTTATTTGATCCAAAGTACAGCAAAAACAGTACAAATTTGTTCAAAATCTTTACAAAATATTTAATATTTGACTATTTGAAAATATTTGAAAATGTTATTTATTCCTGAGATTTCAAAGCTGAATATTTAGCATCATTACTTCAGTCACATTTCATTCTAATATTCTGATTTGCTGCTCAGAAAACATTTATTATTTTTATTATAACAGCGGAGTAGATTTTTTTCAGGTTTCTTTGATGAATAGAAAGATCAGAAGAACAGAATTAATCTGAAATAGACACTTTTGTAACACTATAAATATTAAGGTGTCCTTGCTAAATAAAAGTATTTATTTCTACAATTTCTTTCCCAAAAATGTTTCTTGAGCAGCAAATCAGCATATTAGAATGATTTCTGAAGGATCATGTGACATTAAAGACTGGAGTAATGATACTAAAAATTTAGCTTTGATCACAGGAATAAATTACACTTTAAAATATATTCAAATAGAAAGCAGTTATTTTAAACAGTAAAATATTTCACAATATTAGTGCTTTTGCTGTATTTAGAATCAAATAAATGCGGGCTTGGTAAGCAGAAGAGACGTCTTTAAAAAACATAAAAAATCTTACTGTTTAAAAACCTTTGAGCTGTAGTGAATGTCGACCTTTGCTCATGTTTTCAGGAACCTGTTCGAATATTACATAAAAGACATTAGCATTTATTTGAGTATAGCGTTACATCACTAGATGTCGCTATTGGTCTGCTCTGAATTTTTCCAAGTGCGGGACACAAACCGATAATGATAGGATGGGTACTACATGACCAAAAGTATGTGCACACACGCCTATTTCTAATTAACAGGTTACTTCAGTGATTTCATCGACGAAAAATCTTAGTGCTACAGTATACAATGACAACATTTCATCTATATTCCAACATACAGTTTTAAAAAAAATGAATGTGTAATAAAAACAAGCTTCGGTATTCAGGTGTCATTCACCATAATCACAGTTATATAAGAAAAAGTAACATTGTCTTGCACATATTGACCAATCTTAAATACTTTATTTTACTGATTAGCCCTTAAGATAAATACATATACCAGGTAAAATACAATACCAGAGAAATGTGCATAGCACTACAATTCCATCTACAGTAACACATTTTTCACATTTAATAAGAGATGGATGGAAAGGTAGAGTTGAGCAAAGAACAAAAAAAAAAAAAAAATAACATAATACAATTACAGTTCCCAAAGGGAAAACACAACTTTGCAAGTAAATACAGTAAATTCAGAAATGTATATTAGAGTATATATACATACAAAGATACAGAAGTAGCAGAGAAATATTGTTTGTTATGCATATATGTGAAAAAACTGATCAGTTTTGGCTTTATCAGATTATTAAAACTGGCTGTCAGTCACAATATTTATACAATGGCTGCATTATTAGATTCTATACATGCTAAAAAGAACATATTGACAGATCTGTAGGAAATATGAATATCACCACTTATATCTACTACCATTAATAAAGTTAAGGCATTAAGGCATAAAATGCAGTGTATGATCTGCAAATCTAATATACATGTGACATTTTACTTAAAGTCCTATATACAAAGCAGTGAATATATATATAAAAAAGAAACCAAGTGCTACTCATGTGCCAAACAGAGGGATGTTGCATAAATGCTGAGAGAGGAGAAATGCTTGTTACTTCTTCTACAGTTACTTCTTACTCAATCACTTCCATCATTTGTCTTCATCTGTTGTTCAGGACTTGATCTCGACCACTTTAATGAACGGCATAGACTTGTTTCCAGGGCTTGTTGGCATCAGAGGTTTGCTATAATGTAAAATGTAAAATATTTTTTGAATAAACAAACACCTTGTTCAGAATGCTTTTATGCTTTTGCAATATTTTTCATGGAAAAAGAAAATGAGACTGTATAAATGGAGAGATATATTGTAAGTATTTATTATAAGAAAGTAGTACCTGTAGACAACCTTGGACCCCATGTCTGAGTTGTATGGATTAGACACTCTG
This sequence comes from Labeo rohita, assembly GCF_022985175.1. Lineage (NCBI taxonomy): Eukaryota > Metazoa > Chordata > Actinopteri > Cypriniformes > Cyprinidae > Labeo > Labeo rohita. Next base: position 26,602,878 of record NC_066887.1, read on the forward strand.
TTGCCCAAATAAAATTCCATCCGGTCATGGATCTCTCTATTCTGTAGGACACATTTGGTATGTTACAGTCACACAGTGACTATAAAAAAATTAATAAAGAGGCTTTTTGAAACACAAATGCTGACCTCAGCTTCGAGGAAAGCCACCTTCTCTTTTAGGTCATTGATCAGCCGGTCTCTTTGGTCCATCATGGTTCGTGCATTTTGCACCTGTTAACATATTTGGAGATATAAATGAATGAATGCAAGGATGTATCACATTCACAGTGAGTTTAAATGTATTGAAGGATGTAATAAGTTAATCAGGAGTCATTACTAAGAGAAAATTTGAATAATCTACTCGAATAATCTAATTAAACGGAGCTGGGTTTCTGAAGCATTATGATCTGTTTGCATTTGTGATTTCAGTGTTCCTGGATGAAGCCATTACATGTAACATGAGATCTAAAGTGCACAGAGGCTGAGCAGCAGGGAAATGACGCCATCTTTTATTTACGACTGAGGTTGAGTTTCACTTCTCATCTCCAAGCAAATACTCTATATAATACACAACCTGTCTGTTTTTGAGAAAATAAAAAAAAAAATAAATAAATAAATAAAAAGATTGATCTGTTTCTGCTTTATAGCAGAATTGTCATATATATATATACATAAAAATGCAAATATTTAAAAAGTATGCATATACATAAAATTAGATGTAATAAATTAAAATGTTTTCAAAAATTAAAAAAAAAAAAAAAAATCAAATTTCTTAAAATTATTTAAAATGATTTAATCTATCTACCCATCTAGTACTGCTTTATAGCAAAACTGTTATATATATAACATTTAAATATTTAAAAGTATGTATGTACATAAAATTAGACAAATTAAATGTTTTTAAAAATGTAAATCAAATAAAATTTCTTAAAATTATTGTTTAATCTATTAATAATAATTTAAAAGTCTATCACTGCTTTATAGAATTATCATATAAAATTTTAATATTTAAAAGTATGTATATACATAAAATTAGATGTAATAAATTAAAATGTTTTCAAAAATTAAAAAAAAAAAAAAAAAAAAATCAAATTTCTTAAAATTATTTAAAATGATTTAATCTATCTACCCATCTAGTACTGCTTTATAGCAAAACTGTTATATATATAACATTTAAATATTTAAAAGTATGTATGTACATAAAATTAGACAAATTAAATGTTTTTAAAAATGTAAATCAAATAAAATTTCTTAAAATTATTGTTTAATCTATTAATAATAATTTAAAAGTCTATCACTGCTTTATAGAATTATCATATAAAATTTTAATATTTAAAAGTATGTATATACATAAAATTAGATGTAATAAATTAAAATGTTTTTAAAAATGTTAATTAAATCTAATTTCTTAAAATTATTAATTTATTAATAATAATTTAAGTACTATCTATCTAGTACTGTTTTATAGAATTGTCATATATATAAAAATTAATTATTTAAAAGTATGTATATACATAAAAATAGACAATAATTTAAATGTTTTTAAAAATGTAAATCACATTTCTTAAAAAATGTAATTCATTAATAATTTAAAAGTACTATCTATCTATCCTATCCCTGCTTTATAGAAGTGTCGTATATATAAAATTTAAAATATAAAAAGTATGTATTTACATAAAAATTAGACAATAAATTAAATGCTTTTAAAAATGTAAATCAAATTAAATTTCTTACAATTATTATTTAATTTATTAATAATGCTTTAAAAGTACTATCTATTTATCTATCTAATGCTGCTTTATAGAATTGTTATATATATAAAATGTATATATTTAAAAGTATATAAAATTATTGTTTATTTTTTTAATAATAATTTAAAGGTACTATCTATCTATCTATCTATCTATCTATCAAAAATGTATTTAAATATTAAATATTTAAAAGTATGCATATACATAAAATTAGATGTAATTAAAATGTTTTTAAAAATGTAAATTAAATCTCATTTCTTAAAATTATTTAATTTATTAATATTAATTTAAGTACAATCTCTCTATCAATCAATCTGTCTTAGTACTGCTTTATAGAATCGTCATATATATCAAATTTAAATATTTAAAAGTACGTATATACATAAAATTAGACATTAAATGAAATGTTTTTAAAAATGTAAATCAAGTAAATGTCTTAAAATTATTGTTTCATTTTTTAATAATAATTTAAAGGTACTATCTATCTATCAAAAAATGTATTTAAATATTAAATATTTAAAAGTATGCATATACATAAATTTAGATGTAATAAATTTAAATGTTTTTAAAAATGTAAATTAAATCTAACTTCTCTAAAATTACTAATTTATTTATAATAATTAAAAAAAGTACTATCTATCTATCTATCTATCTAAATGTTTTAATGTTGATTTAAATCAACTCCTGCCCCAAAATGAATCATCATTGAATATAAGTAAAAATCCATCACATAACATAGATTAACTGCACGTCATTTAATGATTTGTCTCTGTGATTGGGTGTTTCTCCAACTATCCTGTGCGCTGTAATTATTACCTGTTCGATCATGTTTCTGACTTTCCTTTGTTGACTTTTGAGCATGTCATCTAAGTTATGGTTCTTATCCTTCAGGGTTGCCAGCTCCTTCTCCAGTTGTTCAGACCTGCAGTACAGAAAACCTGTATGTTACACGTGAACAGTTACAAATGACACTCGCATATAGCACAGAAACAATCGCATTAGCAACATTGAGGGTGAGTCCACATCTAACGTACGAGAATGAGTCAAAGTCGAATTCCATGTGAGAGGCGTTTCTCTGAAAGATAAGCTTCTGTGGCAGCACAATGCAGCTAATAGACTTGTAATTAGGGCAACATACTTGTTTACTAAACTGCAGGTGGAAAATATTTAACGTAGTCACAGAAACAATAAACATTTGAGAGAAAAGCATTATGTACATCTTACTAAACTGCAAGAGGAAAATATTTAATGTAGCCAAGGAAACAGTTAAACAACAATGCATTATGTATAAATTCGGGTCAGCCAAATAAAAGGCCCCACCTGTCAACGCTCTCCGTTTTCTTCAGTCCTCGCAGTTTCTCAAGCTCAGCCTCACTAGCAGCCAACTTTTCATGTAGTGTGGCATTTTCCAGCTGCAAGCCATGCATAAGCTTCTGCATCTCTTCCATCATTTTGCCCTGTTCCTCCGCCTTGGTTTCTGCCTTGTGTATGCGAGAGTTATGCTCCTCCAGAAACCGCTGCTGATATTCAGTGTTTTCTGCCTAACGGGGGTTTAAAAAACAAAAAGGTGCTCAGTTTAGAAAAGGTAAGACACATCATATTACAATTATACACATTTTCCTGTTTTTTTTATGATGATTCTGACCTGTAGTCTGTCTTTCTCTTCCTGGTGTCTCCTCTCCATCTCTTGCAGACGAGTGTACAGATGTTTGGTGACTTCTTTTAAGGCAAAAGAGCTTTCATCATCCTCCTGGTCCTTTGCAAAAGAAAACGTGTTAAAATTGCATATATTTAATGTATTTCTTTTACATTGTTAACCTGAAAAAACATTACCATGATTATTACTGTAATGGCATGGTACAGGTATTTGCATATACCACAGTGTTCTTTAAAGTAGCTACTTAAGTACCATAATGTATGAATATAGTGATCAAAGTGATCACTTAGTTTGATATACTGTACATATATACTTATATTTAGTACATACTCCTTTTTTATAGAGGACCAAACCTGCAGAAATTATAAATAAATAAACAAATGTAATGTAATGTAATATAATAAGAAAATAAATAAAGGAATAAACGATTTAATAAAACAAATGTTATTTATTTGCAATAAATAAATAAATACAAAAACATGAAAGAATAAATGAGAGTAAATAACAGTCAAAAAGAATGAAACTAAGTGTAAAAAAAATAAATACAGAAAATAATAAATATAGAATAAAGGTAATAAAAAATAAATATAAAAATAAAATTTTATTATAAATGAATTGCTTTTGTTTTATAAAATGATTTATGCCTTTATTTATTGTCCTATTAGTACATTTATTTTATTTTATTTTATTTTAATTTATTTAATGCAGGTTTGATCCTCCATATTATACTTGTTGCATGGTAAATTTTTCTATAGTATATTTTTCATATAGCTTATTCTTTTTAATTCTTACTCTAGTTTGTAGGGGGAAAAGTTACTATATTTATTTATTTATTTATTTATTTATATTTAAAAATAAATACAGAAAATAATAAAGTAAAAAAAAAAAAAGGTCATTAAAAAATTCAGGATTAAATTTTATTACAAATGAATTGTATTTGTTTTATCAAAAAAATGATTCCTTTATTTATTGTCCTATTATTACATGTAATAATAGGTATTTATTTTTTTAATTTCTGCATGTTTCACCCTCCATATTATATTTGTCTTATCATAAATGTTTCTATAGAATATCTTTTACATAGCATATTCTTTCAATTCTTACTCTAGTTTGTAGGGAAAAAGTTACTATTTTTTATTCATATATTTAAAAAAAAATGAATACAGAAAATAATAAATAAAGAAAAAGGTAATGAATTTAGGATTAAATTTGATTACAAATGAAATGTAATTGTTTAATCAAATAATGTATTCCTTTATTTATTGTCCAATTATTACATTTATTTATTTTGATTTACATTGATATTTTTGATTTTATTTATTATTTTGATTTGATCTATTTTTGATCCACCATATTATATTTATTGGGAAAAAAAGTTTATGATTATATTTATTCAGTATATATATATATATATATATATTTAAAATCATATATTTAAAATCATATGAAGAGTTTATTTGCAAAAACAGATAACTCAGTTTTTTACATTTTCAAAAATCATGTTTTTTGTTTTTACTGCATTTTATTGTGTTTTTTAGCTTTTTTTTACCTAACCAAAATAACCCCAATGCAGTTTGATTGAGATTAACTGGAATACACAATGAAAAAAACATAATTTTTGAAAATTGTTTAAAAATGGGTTATCTGTTTTTGCAAATGAACTCTTCATATATTCTTGAGCACATTTTTATATACTTCGTATATATTTAAAAATATATATAATTATTTAATGTTTAATTATTTAATGTAACAGATTTATAAACACAATATTTTCATGATGCATTTTCATAGTGTAAGATCTGGGACAAGGGTAAAATAAAAACGTATTTAAAAATGTGTAAAAAGCATTTAAAAAGAAGAAGTGAAAAATGATGTCGCGTGTGCATGGGAGGCATTGTAGGCGTGTAGTTAAAGACAGAATGATGGCTTGTTTACTGAGCAGGCACAAGTTTGGCAATTGCTGCTCCCAAAGGCATAATGTCATAGGTGTGACTTTTCACAAGCAGAAGCAAAAGGTTAGCGTGCGTATGCTCCCACATATCTGCAACTTCTCGACAAAAGCACATTACGACAAAAACATGAATGATCAAATCTGTGGTAATGTTTTTGGCCAAATTATTTCTCTATGAACGTAATCGTATCTTCATTAAAGAAGCTGAACTACATTTGCCACTTTTTGTGTCAATCATCATTATTTGGGAGAACAGGACATTTTCAAACAGAGAAGTTATTCATTTGCGTTTCAAGGGTTTTAGCGAGGCGTACTTGAGATTGAATGAGAAATACCTTTAATGGAGGAAAGGGGCTATTTTACTCACAATACGCCATTCAATTCCGTCCAAAACAAGTGAAATGTGATATAGCGAGTGGACTGAAAGCTTTCGCTGTCTTTCTAAGGGAGTGCCTCTGTTTGTTTGTGTTTGAGAGTAGTCTATACATTCTTGCTACTTAGGTGTGCGTGTCTAATGGCTGAAGTGAATAATCTTCGTATGACAAATGTTTACCGGACGTTTGGAGTAAGAGCCGTTCACATATCCATTGGAGCCACTGGCTTTGCTGACAAGTACGTCAACTTTATACCCATTGGATGGAATCTAGGGCAGAAGACAGATTACTGTACAAATGAGAAAGCTTAGTAGTAATTTGAAGAAATATGTAATGGGGAAAATACATATTACAGCAAGGAAATAATTGACACCTACTAAGGCGTGTATAATGATTCGTAAAACCATGTAAAAAATGTACCTTAATGTTGTTGTTGTTATTGTTTTGTCTAGCTGCCATTTGCTCTCTCAGAGTCTTCAGGCAGTATCTCACCTGATGACAAACAACACAGATTATAAACGCACACAAATCGCTCACATTTTTCAAGGTTAATGTGTGGGTGGTGAAAACACTGACCTCTTGCACCTGTGCAGCCTCATCAGTCAACATCTTGACACGATTATGCTTTCCCTCTTTACAGATGTCTACAACAGTTGATCCTCTGGGCTGTATTACGTCCGGAGTGGATTTGGTATTTCACTTACAATAGCTGGTAAAACAAACAAAGGTATCGTAAGATTCATTTTTAAACTGTCGCTCAGTGTAAAGGCTTTGTTTTTAAATTCAAGGAGTCTGGCGGGATTTTACAAGACAGAGTTGAGTAGATGTTTATTTTTATTGTTTCTGAACCAACCGACACTCTTAAAGGAGAAGTCCGCTTCCAAAACAAAGATTTGCGTATAATGTACTCACCCCCTTGTCATCCAAGATGTTCATGTTTTTCTTTCTTCAGTCGTAAAGAAATTATGTTTTTTGAGGAAAACATTTCAGCATTTTTCTTCATATAATGGACTGACATCGTGCCCCGATTTTGAACTTCCAAAATACAGTTTAAATGCGGCTTCAAACGATCCCAGTGCGGTTGTAAACAATCCCAGCAGAGGAAAAAGTTTCTCATCTAGAGAAACGATTGGTTATTTTCATAAAAAAATACAATTGAAAAAATACTTTTTATTCTTAAACGCTCATCTTGCCTTGCTCTCACTGAACTCTGTGTATTCTGGTTCAAGACAGTTAGGGTCTGTCGAAAAACTCCAATCGTATTTTGTCTCTCAACTTCAAAAATCATTTCAAAATCATCCTACATCGCTGCAGAAGTACCGTCACAGTCTTTGCAATGTAAATATGCAAAGAAGATCAAACACCCTGAACAAAAAAGGTAAAACAGCGATATAGGATGAGTTTGAAGTTGAGGGAAAACATGAGATGGGAGTTTTTCGACATACCCTAACTGTCTTGAACCAGAAAAAACAGTTCAGGCAGAGTAAGACAAGACAAGCGTTTGACATTAAAAAGTATATAAATTGTATTATTTTTATGAAAATAACCAATCGTTTCGCTAGATAAGACCCTTTTCTCTCGGCTGGGATCGTTTACAACCACATTTGGGATCGTTTGAAGCTGCATTTAAACTGTATTTTGGAAGTTCAAAATCGGGGCACCATGTCAGTCCACTATATGGAGAAAAATGCTGAAATGTTTTCCTCAAACAACATAATTTCTTTACAACTGAAGAAAGAAAGACATGAACATCTTGGATGACAACGGGGTGAGTACATTATCTGTGAATCTTTGTTTTGGAAGTGGACTTCTCCTTTAAAAATAAAGGTAAGAAAGAGATGGTTCTTTAAAGAACCTTTGACTGAATGATTCCTTTTGGAACCAAAAATGGTTCTTCTATGGCATCGTAAAGCACCTTTATTTTTAAGAGTGAATGTCACTGCTAGCACATCTGAAGTTATGGATCACATATAAATAAAAAAATGAATCCTGCATGTTTTGCGTGTCTCAGATGCACAGTTTTGTTTACTACGCAGGCAGTGTTTTTTCAGCCTCTGCTGCCTCAATATACCAGTACATGAACACATAAACATAATCTCTATAACTGCTCTAACAGTCACTTCATGAGCATTTTACAGTTTCTTTTGAAAACTATCATCATAATGTCAGATACAAACAGAAATTTAAAGGTCTTCATGGCAAACCATCAAAATAAAAGTTCAGTTCAACTTGAAAAAACTGTGACTACTAATAAAATTATTATTACAACATTATTTTTAAGGAATATTTACGATGACAATTATTGACCAGAATTTTTTAACAGAAAAAAAAAAAAAAAAAAAAACATTTTTATTTAATTTTCTTTTTAATAAAATCAACTAAATCGAGATGATTTGGTTATTAAAATTTAATGAAACCATTAAAATGGAATGAAGAAAAATTAATGGAAAACACAGAATTTGGTCAAATTAAAACTAAATTTTAGAGGAGAAAAAAAAATACTTCATAGGGGCTTAAAAATATAATTGTGGTTAAAACTTTAATGAATTGCTGTTAAATTGTGTAAGTTACATGATTTAAATTAATTAGACATGCTTTTTGATTGATATTTTTTAAGTTAAGTTAAAACTGAAAAAAAAATGGAATCCAGAAAAATTTAAATGGAAAAAAACAGAATTTGGGAAAAAAATAAAATGGATATCATATGGCCCTGTATTCTCATGACTCTTGCAGTATTGGATAAAAGTGTCTTCTAAATGAATAAATGTAAATGTAAACTGTAAATGTTAAATGTTAAATGTCAACTGTCATATCCCCCGTTTTATATATCCTAAATTCAAAATATTATATATAATATTTATTTAAATAAATATTTAACTATAATACATTTTTATACTTTGCAAAATTTGGGGGGGAAAATAATAAAATACAGTGTGATTGGAAGTACACAATAAATGTTTTGAAAGAATTCTCTTTGGCTCACCAAGCTTGAATTTACTAGATTTAAAACAGTAAAAACTGTAATATTGTGAAATATAACTACAATGTAAAATAACTACTGTCTATTTGAATATAAAAATGAAATGTACTCCTGTTATGGCAAAGCTGAATTTACTTCAGTCTTACGTGTCACATGGTCCTTTATAAATCATTCTACAGTAATTTGTTTTTAAGAATCTTTCTTATTTAAATAAGAATCATTCCTATTTGATTTAGGAAACAGTTATTAATATAAAGTTTGCGCTGCTTAAAATTCCTGTAGAAACTGATATATATTTTTCAGGATTCTTGAAAAAATTCAGAAAACAACTTTTATTTGAAATAAAAATCTTATACAATTTAATGCATCCATGCTGAATAAAAATATGAATTGCTTAAAAAAAAAAAGTCTTGACCCCCAATATTTTTTTGTGACGTACTGTAATGGTTTAAGATTAGCTATAATAGATTTATAAAAATAATATTTTAATAACCAATTTTCATAGTTTCATAATCAATAAAATCTCTAAAACAAAGGCAGCTGAAAAGCAACAAAAAATGGATGTGGATGGTTTAATGGGACCTACACATAAACAACAATGAAAACACTTTGATAATTAATCTGGATATACAAGTGCCCTCGTAGTTGAAGAAACACTGTATACAGAAGAAAAAGTATATACCTGTAAGATTTTCAACGACGTCTCGACGATCAGATTCTAGATGTAGTTGTACAGTGACTTCCACGATCTTTCTGTTTGTGTAGTGGCTGCTGCGGTCTAAGTGCAAAAAGAGACAAGAATGAGATCCAAGAATATAGGGTGAGAATGAACAGAAATGAGAGAAAATGAGATTAGGAGGGAGACAAGTTCCCATAAGACACCAGAAGAAGGACTAAATAAAAAGCCCAATTATGATTATATAATGTCCACAGCAAGCAGTCTCATGTAACGAGCATAATGGACACATATGTACACCTTTATTTCTATGGCATCTGAAAATCCTACTTTAAGGCTATGACGTCTAAGATGGACAAGTGAAAGCTTAAAAAAAAAAAAGGGGAAAAACATTACATAACTGAGCAGTTAAACCAGCAATTTAAAAGTGATGTCATTTTTTTCCATGCTAAATAGCTTTTTGATACCCAAGCTTAATAAGCAGGTTGATTTCTCCAAAAAAGGACTGAGCAACACAACCAGCCCTAAACATCAGTGGCTCAACAAATGACACTAGTTTTAAGACAACACTATCTGTTTGTCCAACCAATGATAGACAGAAGAAGTGTTTGGGTAACCTGTATGGAAACATACAAAAGTCATTATTTTTGAACAGCTCAATACATATTAAACCGTCTCCCTTTCAAAATGACAAAAATGATTTATGAGTCATGACAAAGCATTCACAATTGCAAACAAAGGTCTATTAATGTATTAAATATGTGGTTTACTACAAATAAACTAGTTTCTGCAAACCATCAAGTAAAATCCGTTCTGTACAGTCAAGATCTAAAAGAGTCAACATGTCCGTGCATGAGAACATGAGAAGAATGGGGTTTGATCCTTTGGGATGTGACCACAGACAACAGAATGAGATACTGAATAAAAGTGAGATCACTCGGGCAGACTGCTGATTCACTCCAATTCCAGCTACGCCGAATACCAGCAAAGGGTGGAGGTGTGCTGGAGAGCGTCTGTATAAACAGATGGCAAACCTTATATGGTAGTCAATTATGAAAGAAGGTGTAGGTGGCTGTGTGTGGCTTTATCAGGTTGGTATGAGCTACCTCTGTGAATTTTATGATACAAGAGATAAGAACACCTTTTAAGGATTAGCATCTAAGTGCAGCGCTTATGATAGTGTGTCACCGCCGTCTGGGTCACTGCTGTGTGTCAAATACCAGAAAAGTTAAACACACAGCACCAATGTAATAACACACTACAGGTCAACCAAATTATATGCTGAATATAAATTAAAGTTAAAACTAAGGTCAAAAGTTTACATACACCTCACAGGATCTGCAAAAAGTTAATTAATTTACCATAATAAGAGGGATCATACAAAATGCATGTGATTTTTATTATTTAGTACTGACCTGAATAAGATATTTTACATATAAGATGTTTACATATAGTTTACAAGAGAAAACAATAGTTGAATTTATAAAAATGACCCCAGTCAAAGTTTGCATACGCTTGATTCTTCATACTGTGTTGTTACCTGAATGAACTACAGCTGTGTTTTTTGTTTAGTGATAGTTGTTCATGAGTCTCTTGTTTGTCCTGAACAGTTAAACTGCCTGCTGTTCTTCAGAAAAATCCTTTAGGTTTCACAAATTCTTTGTTTTTTCAGCATTTTTGTGTATTTGAACCCTTTCCACAATGACTGTATGATTTTGAGATCCATCTTTTTACACTGAGGACAACTGAGGTTCAAACACTCACTGATGCTCCAGAAGGGAGAAACGATTACATTTAGCAGATTTAGCAACGTGTATGTAACCTTTTGACCTCAACTGTACTGGCACAGTTTTGAGGCTATATAATTGATTATGTTGCTAAGGTCTGTTGCCAAGGGTGTTGCACAGTGATACACAGAGTCTTTGGGTGAATCACTCACAGCCCTGCTTTGTCGTGAATAAAATACAGCTGCTGACCAATCAGAATCAAGGACTGGAACTAAGGGTGTAAGAAAATATCGATACACGACATTGTATCGACTCTCAAAAATGGAATATCGATATATTAAAAAAAATAAATAAATAAAACTTACAAGATTCATGACAGTTGCTTCGTTTTGAGCGTATATCCTGACCGCTAGATTGGAGTCTTCTTATCTCTGAACTTAAACAATGACAGGAAATACTAGCATACGCCACTAATGTTAGCGTTAACGGAGGATGAAAGAATAGTTCCTGCTCCCACCTCGGTGTAAAGTGTGGCGTCATATCGGCTTTTGAGGTATCGTTCGCTCCAGGACGGAGAAGGATGTTCCTGCACAACCGGAGGCTGCAGTTTCAGGACCGCATCTCTAAGACCGCATTTCTAGGACCCTATAGTTTTTTTGTATTATTTTATTTTATTTATTTATTGTATATATGCATGTATTAGTGTCTCATACTATTTAATAGCGCTTGCTATTCAATTCTGTATATTATTATATTTTAAAGAAATATGTAGTTGTTTAATTGTATACACTTAATTATTGTCCTAACCGACTCCTAACCCTTAACATACCCATTGGTAACCCGTTTGAAATATTTAACCTAATTTATTTCAATATATTCTATATATATTCTGGTGTTAAATTCCATTTTCTTGTAAAGAAAGACTTGTATTTTTGCAGACTTCAGTTCATTGGCCACAGCACAGCGATTCACGTCTGATGTGTGACATGCATAAAGTGCAATAAACGCTAAAACAATTGCGCTACAAATTACTGTGTATTAGTAATCGAGCGGCCGCCACCTGTCTGTGCAGCAGAAGCGCCCCGTATAGCCGAGGTGGCGCCCGCCGCTTTCTCTCGTGGTGGGGCTGTTTTTTGCAGTTGAGGAGGTGCTCGCGTCGCGGTCTCGGCAATTCCACGCGGAGCATAATTACAAACTAAAAAACTTGCAAAATTCTCAGAACAAAAAGGTTCTCAGAATGTCCAATATCTGTATTTATTTTATTGTTTTACAATTATTTTGTTTTCTTCAGGAATCCTGCAAGAACTTGGTGTGTGAAGAATATGGTGGTGTGTTCTTAATTACAGCTTTCCTAAAATTATGTCCTATTCATAAAATAAGAAATATCCCAACATATCGCCTTGTTTACAGTATCGCAACATATCGTATCGCAACCCCTGTATCGTATCACCAGATTCTTGGCAATACACAGCCTTAACTGGAACTAGTAGTTTTATAAAATGTTGAAGAGTTTTCAATTTCAAATAAATGCTGTTCTTTTGAATCAAAAAATACCATTAATCAAAAAAATCCTGAAAAATAAATCAGCTTCACAGTTTCCAAAAAAATATTAAGCAGCACATTGGTGATAATATGAACTGTTTCTTGAGAATGATTAGAATGACTTCCGAAAGATCACGTGACACTGAAAACAGTAATGATGCTTTCCCATCACAGGAATAAAGTTACATTTGAAAAATTAAAATAGAAAAGAGTTTTTAAACTTTTTAAACCTCTTTTAAACTTTTAAAAAGAATATTTCTGATATACAAAATAATTTGACTATTTTATTTTGAAAAAAAAACCACAATGTATTAAATTACATATTAAATTTATAATATTAAATTAAATATTTAAATGTACTTAATTTATTGTTTCATATATTTAAAAAAATTCTTTTTCACTTTAATTTCTAGGGGCATTTAATTAGTTCTAAAAGAAAAGTATGCCCCACTGTAAAACATTATCCCATGCAATTTAATATATCTTACTATAACCTAGTGACCATTTATGGCTAAGCAAGTTTTGCAGTTTGCTGTTTTTTTTCTTTTATAATGAATTATGACTCATTTTGACCATGCAACTGCCTTAATTATCCAAAACTTTCATTCCTATGATATGTAATTAGCAAGTATTCTTGCCTCTGTATTTCTTTGCGTGCCTCATGAAAAGCGGGACTTAAGTGCATATGCGGAAAATCTTTAGAAGTCGCGCTGAAAAATCATCAGCCCTGTCATGTTTTATCCTTGCAGGCAGAGTGAAGGGGACGTGTGCAAGATCAGAGAAAGAACAACAGCCTCAGGGTGAATCTGCAAACTGACACTCACAGCACATAAATACTCAAGAGTACAGTGGTTTTGAAAAGAACAGTGCAAACTTGACAGAAAAACATGCAGCCTGACAATCAACAGAGAAAAAGGTGCATTCTGGGGAAAAAAGAGAGTTCTAAAAGAGCTCCGCCACACCCCGTGCACTTCGCAAACAAAACTTAATGTTCTCTTATTGAGTGCACACACCCTCATTAACTCGTACATCTGTCATACATCACTTTGCATTTGCCGTCATCATTGATTCTGTATTTGGTTAACAGCTTGTAGCCTAATGGTTTACTCTTGGCACCATTAGATCCGACTTTGTCCTTAGATACCCTCAAGGCAAGACAAGAGCGTGCAGTTCCAAACAAGCACAATCAATTCTGCCTTTAACATCAGGCGTTTATGAATAAGGAAGGAAGGCTCTTCACACCAAGCTCCTATTTGCATATATAAGCAGTTTTAGGCATTTTGACCAGGAATTGCTGCAATGCTGAATTGACCTGTATCTCTACATTCACTGACTACTCAAGTAAATTACAAAATAACCATTCTGAATGGCGAAGAGAACAGCATGAGCTTTTAAACAGACTCTTTGTAGTGAGTCCAACCTGCAGGCTTCATTCCACAGCCTGTACGGTAGCCTCCACGGCATTAAATCTGTCCAGAGGTGTCCCATTACATAAGCCATGGAGATAAGAAATGTGCGAAAAGCCCTGCAGCTTGCTTTGGAAAACTTGATATGCCAAAACACGGACAAGTTCTGACCAGGCTGGGCTATAATGTAGCTTGTTTACTGTAAATGCGTGGACACTTAAAATGATAAAGTACTATAAACAACTGATGTGGATACAAGGTCAAGTATGCATTTCAAAATATTCAACTGAGAATATTGTGTGCCCGTCTGGAACTGTTACGGCCACTGCAAAGGACTGAAGAGATTCGTGGCCACTTTAATTTTGTTCAATGTGTGCCAATGCTGTGTTATGTGTTGCTTCAAGTTCTGATCTAGAGGAATTTGCTAGAAGCGTACATGCACTTGCTGTTAGTTTTCAAACAAGCACGTCTGGCACATCAGCTTCAGAGCGTTTACAGACTAAAAACAGATGGATGGTACTAAAAACAGTGGGTTCCAAAAAAATCTGGGAATCTAAACTAGGAATTTAAGTAATTAAATACAGTAATTGGTGACATTGGAATCAAACCAAATACGAAGAAATTCTGAAATACATGTTAATTTTGCATGCTTAATTTTTCACTCAAACTGTTAAATTTGATTACTTAATTTATAATATTAACATAAATGTGTTTTAAATCTTTAGAGCCCCACTGTGTAAAGACAAACATGATTCATAAGTGAACAGAAGTGGTGGGAATAATTAAAGATTTAACTTCCAAAGTTAATTTTCCATACTTCACTTGATAAGCATGTACTAACACACTCATCCTTCCGTACACCTATCATGTGCGTAACTGAAGTTTACAGAAGATTACAGTCAGCCCAATAAAATCTGTACATCTGCGTCATCTCATTCTGATATCCAGCCTCTTCTCATGCAATGTTATTAAGCTCTCTTATGCAAAACCCGTTCAGCCTTTGTTCATTCGGAATGCCAATTTATTACCGTAGCTTTCTCAAAGTTGTGTTGCGCAACTTTGTTGGTAATGAGAAACCCGTTTATCAATTGGCATGAATCCAAAAACAACACAAGCTTATTATTGAAGTGGAAACACAAATGATTGTGTACATTTACCTTGGAGATTTCTGTCAGCGCATGTGGCTAACAATTAAGGTTTCATGTAGCAAATTCCTTTTATGATTTGCATATTTCCAAGTATCAAAGGTGTAACGTATCAGTATGGAGAAGAGATGCTATAAAATGCAAAATTCTCAGGAAGCCTTTATTTCTACCATAATACTTCATTTTAAACAAAGACCCAAAGGTTTGGAACATCATGAGAGCGAGTTAATGATGACAATATTTCATTTTTTTGGTTAACTAACTTCTTAAACATTATGAACCATTCTATCAAAAACCACCCGCTATATTTCACTTGAATAGCACCCCAAAGCCAATGTGTTCATTGTAAGACTGGCAAATATCTTGGCCTCATGCTTTTAACAGAAACCTGCAAAACTTTCACAAATGTGATGCATTAATATAAAGAGACAGATTCTTCGTGCGTGTGAATTTGTATTGACATTGGGAAGACTGCTAGATTTCACACATACGTCTTATTCTGAATGTCTACCTGAGACATCAAAGACATAAAAAGGTGATTAAATTCATAGGTGAGGTTACCAACTACCTCATTTAACCTTTTTATTAAAAGAAATTACCTCACCTTGCGCATTGTTTGGTCAAAGACATGAGCTAACAGAACTCAGTGAGTCAACTAAGCTATTAGATAATACTGGCCAGAATGGGTCAAATTTTAAGTTCAAATCATCAGTCTTAGGCTGTTACTCTTTGGAAATGACATAATGTTGATGCTCTGGACAACAACCTGCAGAATTTGCTAGAAGCAAAACTGCTTATGATATTCACACATATATTTTGCACACACAGTCTTAAACCTTTAATCATGTCATGATCATAAATTACTGTATAATATTAAAACTCAATGCATTTTAAATGCCATTGAGATTTTATATTTCCAGTTTTCAGTGAAGAAATCTACTCCAAGGCCACTAAGAAGGAAACTAATGAGTCAGCATGTTGCATCTTCCACTCAGAGGATATGAGCAAACACAGATGGCATCTGATACCACATATAATCAAATATATTATAACCATTATCACTATTATCACCAAACCCTGTCACATGGCCAGTCATAAAGTTTCAGTGCTTTGTAGTTGATCTTCCTAAAAATCACACAAACATAAATAATGAATATAGCCCGAAATATACACTAAACACAACAGTAAACACATGTTAAAAATATAATTACATGGAAACGTCTGGTTTTCCTGTCCTAGCACAGCTAACACTTATTGGTTAGGACGGAACGCAGAGAAGCCACAAACATTTTTGTGACACTCTTACAGTGTAATGTTGAATGCTAATACAATAAAAACTCTTTTCCAGAAATACTTCCATTGAAGTAAACTACTCCAAATAAAGCCAAATGCAAACAGCGTTTAAACAAACTATCACAACCATCTTCCACTCTCAAGGATGAAAAGTATCAAAATCGTAATTTCCCAATTAAATAAGAAAGTAACAAATATTAATGTTTAATTAAACAATAATTAAAATCTCCGTATTTGTAGTTTATCATAAATACCGCTCAACGACAGACAGGAATCCAAACAAAAGGCGTTCCAGCTTACCTTGCTGAAGATACACGCAGACTGTCTGCTCTGCTCTTGCTGCATGCGTTGTTCTGGTGACTCATTTAATAATAAGGCAGGGTTTTGCCAAAGAAGGCAGGGATGAGTCTCCGGCGGTCCTGCCCTGATCCTCCCTCCCTCAGCCTTCACTCGACAGCGCTCCCTACAGGACATATTCAGCGTGTGCACCATGGGAATTGCAAATGCATCAGGAAATAACTTTTTCTCTCGAAATTAATTGGTTAAGTGTCAGAACAATTAATAACAGCTCCTTTATTGTGTTATTGTACACTGAAAGTGACCGAAAGCATTTTAACGATCTACATAGCAGAAACTCTGTACATGATACAAAAATACTTTAGCCTGTTTTAATGCTTTACTACTCTTGTCCACCATCTGGTAGTGTTTGGCGCATTTAAGCTTCTAATTTTCATATAATGCAAAAAGATGATTGATACTTATTGCTTAATTGACCTAGTTTGCCAAACCCTGCCTAATAACACATAAAACCCTGTAAAGCCCTACACATTAATAAAGCACGATTTTTACAGAACTTTTAATATGTAAAGGTATTCAGATATTTGTAGATTACATTTAATAGATTACACTTTCATAAAAACATTTGCAATCGCTTTCTAAAAGGTGGCATTATACATTTTTGGGCTGCATTTACAATTGAAGTCAAAAGTTTACATCCTCCTTTCAGAATCTGCAAAATAAGAGGGATCATACAAAATGCATGTTATTGTTTGTTTAGTACTGACCTGAATAAGATATTTCACATAACAGATGTTTACATATAGTCCACGAGAAAATAATAGCTGAATTGATAAAAATGACCCCATTCAAACGTTTACATCCCCTTCTTAATAGTTGTTACCTGAATGATCCACATCTGTGTTTTATCATTTAGTGATAGTTGATAATGAGTCCGTTGTTTGTCCTGAAGAGTTTTTGTGTATTTGAACCCTTTCTGTAACTGTATGATTTTGTGATCCATCTTTTCACACTGAGGACAACTGAGGGACTCATATGCAACTATTACAGAAGGTTCAAACACTCACTGATGCTCCAGAAGGAAACACAATGCATTAAAAGCTGGGGTTGAAAACTTTTTACATTTGAAGATCAGGGTAAATTTAATTTATTTTGTCTTCTGGGAAACATGTAACTGTCTTCTGTAGCCTCTGAAGGGCAGTACTAAATGAAAAAAATATGATATTTAAGCAAAATGTACGCATCTCTATTCTGTTCAAAAGTTTTTACCCCCCTAGCTCTTAATGCATCGTGTTTCCTTCTGAAGAATCAGTGAGTGTTTGAACCTTCTGTAATAGTTGCATATGAGTCCCTCAGTTGTCCTCAGTGTGAAAAGACGGATCTCAAAATCATACAGTCATTGTTGGACAGGGTTAACAGCAGGCAGTTTAACTGTTCAGGACAAACAACGGACTCATGAACAACTATCACTAAACAAACAGCTGTGGATCATTCAGGTAACAACACAGTATTAAGAATCAAGGGGATGTAAACTTTCGAACGGGGTCATTTTCATAAATTCAGCTATATTTTCTCTTGTGGACTATATGTAAACATCTTTTATGTGAAAATCTTATTCAGGTCAGTACTAAATAAACAATAACATGCACTTTGTATGATCCCTCTTATTTTGGTAAAATAATTAACATTTTGCAGATTCTGAAAGGGGGATGTAAACTTTTGACCTCAACTGTACACAGTTTTGACCAGCAATTCCCACCAGCCTGGTGTTTAGCAAATAGTTACATTTATTCAGAGATTCATAAAGCTCATGCCTGGAACGCTGAAAAACAACATTATGCGTGACTGCTGTGTAGCTCCGTAGGTTATGGAACAGTGATTATTACTGTTCTGTGACAGGATCTACCAAGCATGAAATATTAATGCAGTGTTACTGACACTTCCAGAATGTGTAATAATAACACAACTTGACTGCTTAATCCTTAAATCAGTATCATGGCAGAACATTTGCATGCTGCAATGGTTTTAAAAAGAAAAATTGTTTTGATTAGCTGAGTGAAGAGTCTTTGTGAAGAGTGGGCACCAGATGTCTGCAAATGTGGTTTGCAAATTTCTGCTGAAGTGGTAGATTTTATATTTATTTATTTATTTATTTATTTTCAGAACTACAGATTATGACTGAATCCCTTGCATTCAAATCATTAATTGTTGTATTTTTGCCCAAAACACGAGAATAAAGATTTATGTACATTTATTTACAAGAATTATGTACATTTATAATTAGAGGATAAAACACCTATTTAGTGTTTGTGATGTTTTCTTTTTATTTATTATGATTATGATGATAATATTATCATGATTAGTGCTCCTTTTTGTTAGGTTTGTTCGAGTTGAATATAACTGACTGATGTTTATTATTCAGAACTGCAATAATGTAACAACTTCTCACAATATACAATTCGTTCTGTAAACCTAAATAAAGGAAACTTTTCTATACAATTGATTTACATATGTACAACAAGACTAAGACAAGTTCATTTAAACAAATAATGTTTTGTTGAACCAACTCAATAGATTTTAGTGTTAGATAATAACTAGATGATGTTAAAGACAACTATATCTATGTTACATCATGGCTTTAGCACAGTTATTGCTCAGTGAGTAAAGTAACACAGCTCATTGGTATTATGCAGTTTCCCACAGCCACAAGTGCCATTCATAGGACAAAACTCAAAAACATATTAGAAATCTCAATCATAACTAAACATTAGACACTAACAAATTATTTTACAATTACTCTCCTATATAATGCAGTCCCATGCAAAGACTACTGCCCAGTTACATGATAGTCTTAACAAAAAATGATTAACTTAAATTAACTTAAGACCTGAGAGAAGTATCTACTGAGAAAGACTGGTCTAACTTAAAATGTTTGTCTCATACAGATTGGCATTGGCACAACTACAGCTACTATCAATAAAAAACTCAAAATGCTCAGTATTAAAAGTTGCACAGTATTAAAAAAAATTTATGTGACAAGTTATATTGTGTATCCAAAGATCTGTGAAGTTTCCAGTGACCTCAGTTGTCCTCCAGTTACAAAGTCATAATTTCCGCAATTAATCCATCTTGTCTCCACAAGCTCGGTAAAATGAGTTTATACATGTAAAATTTGAGAGTTTGTGTTAGTGAACTTTACCATTTCAGATGATGAAGTCCTCTAAGTTGCAAATAGTTCAAACAGTATTGTTTCCAATTAATTCAGTTAATAAGAATGAAAACTAATTCATTAATATACTATATAAAAATTGTAGATTTGGGTAAAGGCCAAAGTAAAAGGGTAAAATATCCTTCTGTACTTTATAGTGCAACAAAATCTGCTCTTTTATTTGCATTTGCTTGCTTAGAAATAGTCTGAATTGAACAGAGTTTACTTCGATTTGACTTATCTTGGTCTAGACTGAAGTTTTCTTAATTAGTTATGACTCATTACCATTACTGGTAAGGAATGCAGGTCAGTGACAAGGAATTTTGCATCATCAAGAAATCTGGAAGTGTAGTATTACAAAAACATTACAAGAAATACATTTAAGAACAATGTATTTAGGTGAGGACTTTTCAGAACACCATACCTCACTGATTTAATTATTTCCTTCTTGTTTATTATTGAAAATAATAGCTAGAAAAACAAATTCACAGTGCTCTACATTTGTCCGTGTTCTCTGACCTTTAATACCTGGCTTTTGCACTATTAACTTTCCACATTCCACAAGTTAATATTTTTATTAAAGTTATTGGTTCCTGATTTAGTGATCCAATAGATGAACTTTGTGACTAATAAAAGTTGAAAAGACATCATTTTGATTAAAACTCCTTTCAGATATTGTAAGCACCTCACATTTTTGGTTTCATTCAGGCCCTGGAAGTTATATAATGCATTAAAATCAAACAATGAATTTTAGTGTAATGTAAATAATGTAACAATAAATATTAAAACAAGTCACACAGACAATGCAGGACAGGCCAAGACTGTATTCATCAGGTCACGGTATTCAATACGACTTTTCTTGAGAATGAAGTGGAACTGGATGGTGGTCACACCTCTGAAAAGAAAAAAAAACAAACAAAGGAACAGACCTGTTACATCTAACACAGTACTGATGACTATATTTTTACATTCAGAAACAAATAGCGTTTGATATGACTAAATTCAATAATGAATTCTTGGCAATCTTTGGTATTTGGTCCTGTGTTAGTCTGACCTGTTTAAGGTTGTTAAATGGAAAAATATCTGTGGCACATTCCAAGAAAGTCACAAGAGAACTTATGTGTAATACCTGTTCATATGTACAGTGGGTACGGAAAGTATTCAGACCCCCTTAAATTTTTCACTCTTTGTTATATTGCAGCCATTTGCTAAAATCATTTAAGTTCATTTTTTTTCCTCATTAATGTACACTCAGCACCCCATATTGACAGAAAAACACAGAATTGTTGACATTTTTGCAGATTTATTAAAAAAGAAAAACTGAAATATCACATGGTCCTAAGTATTCAGACCCTTTGCTCAGTATTTAGTAGAAGCACCCTTTTGATCTAATACAGCCATGAGTCTTTTTGGGAAAAATGCAACAAGTTTTTCACACCTGGATTTGGGGATCCTCTGCCATTCCTCCTTGCAGATCTTCTCCAGTTCTGTCAGGTTGGATGGTAAACGTTGGTGGACAGCCATTTTTAGGTGTCTCCATAGATGCTCAATTGGGTTTAAGTCAGGGCTCTGGCTGGGCCATTCAAGAACAGTCACAGAGTTGTTGTGAAGCCACTCCTTCATTATTTTAGCTGTGTGCTTAGGGTCATTGTCTTGTTGGAAGGTAAACCTTCAGCCCAGTCTGAGGTCCTGAGAACTCCGGAGAAGGTTTTCGTCCAGGATATCCCTGTACTTGGCCGCATTCATCTTTCCCTCGATTGCAACCAGTTGTCCTGTCCCTGCAGCTGAAAAACACCCCCACAGCATGATGCTGCCACCACCATGCTTCACTGTTGGGACTGTATTGGACAGGTGATGAGCAGTGTTTGGTTTTCTCCACACATACTGCTTAGAATTAAGGCCAAAAAGTTCTATCTTGGTCTCATCAGACCAGAGAATCTTATTTCTCACCATCTTGGAGTCCTTCAGGTGTTTTTTAGCAAACTCCATACGGGCTTTCATGTGTCTTGCACTGAGGAGAGGCTTCCGTCAGGCCACTCTGCCATAAAGCCCCGACTGGTGGAGGGCTGCAGTGATGGTTGACTTTCTACAACTTTCTCCCATCTCCCAACTGCATCTCTGGAGCTCAGCCACAGTGATCTTTGGGTTCTTCTTTACCTCTCTCACCAAGGCTCTTCTCCCCCGATAGCTCAGTTTGGCCGGACGGCCAGCTCTAGGAAGGGTTCTGGTCATCCCAAACATCTTCCATTTAAGGATTATGGAGGCCACTGTGCTCTTAGGAACCTTAAGTGCAGCAGAATTTTTTTTGTAACCTTGGCCAGATCTGTGCCTTGCCACAATTCTGTCTCTGAGCTCTTCAGGCAGTTCCTTTGACCTCATGATTCTCATTTGCTCTGACATGCACTGTGAGCTGTAAGGTCTTATATAGACAGGTGTGTGGCTTTCCTAATCAAGTCCAATCAGTATAATCAAACACAGCTGGACTCAAATGAAGGTGTAGAACCATCTCAAGAATGATCAGAAGAAATGGACAGCACCTGAGTTAAATATATGAGTGTCACAGCAAAGGGTCTGAATACTTAGGACCATGTGATATTTCAGTTTTTCTTTTTTAATAAATCTGCAAAAATGTCAACAATTCTGTGTTTTTCTGTCAATATGGGGTGCTGAGTGTACATTAATGAGGAAAAAAAATGAACTTAAATGATTTTAGCAAATGGCTGCAATATAACAAAGAGTGAAAAATTTAAGGGGGTCTGAATACTTTCCGTACCCACTGTAAATGTATTTCTGAAGAAAATGTAGACAGCATGTTGGGAAGGAGAGCACAGTAATCACATTAGCCAGAAAATGTGAGAAGTAAGCACAGCTGATGCTTTTCAAAAGTGTGTTCAATAGAATTTCAAATGCGCCTCTGAAATAGTTTTAGAGGCACCACTGTCTTCCCCCTGAAGGAATTCAGGCTGTTCAGCACTAACTGTGCATGCGCATTTATGAGATACACTGTCATGCTGACCGAATCCAGCTCCAAAACGAGAAAAGAGATGCTCTGCACAGGGGAGAGCTTGGTCTTTTTCCAGTTGAACCGAAGCCCCAGATGGCTGAGGTGTTGAAGCACCAGATCCCTGTGCACGCACAACAGATCTCGCGAGTGAGCTAATACAAGCTAGTCGTCGAGATAGTTGAGGATCCGGATTCCCTTCTCGCAAAGCGGAACTAGGCCACGCTCCGCTAGCTTTTTAAAACTGTGGGGAGACAGGGACAGCCCGAAGGGAAGAACTTATACGCTCGACCCTCAAAGGCAAACCGAAGAAACAGTCTCTGTTGAGGCAGAATCGAGACATGAAAGTATGCATCCTTCAGGTCGATAGCTGCAAACCAATCCCGGTGTCGGACGCAAGAAAGAACGCACTTCTCTGTCAGCATCTGGAATGGAAAATGGTGCAGCGAGCGATTCAAGACTAGTAGATGCAGGATTGGACGTAACCCACCGCTCTTCTTGAGTACAATGAAATAGGGACTGTAGAAACCAAAATTCATCTTGGCCGGAGGGACAGGTTCTATTGCGTCCTTTGCCAAGAGGACTGCAATCTTTGCACAGAGGACAGAGGCATCTTTGTATGTAAGATGTAAAGAGAATGCCCATAAGCCTGGGAAAGCGCCTGGCGGAATGAATCGCTTAAAAAGCGGCTCAACCCGGGAAGCATAGTGTCCCGAAGTAGAGACAAGCTGCTGGAAGCAGCACTTACCTGATCCTCCCGATCCTGCGGTGAAGCAACTGGAGGAGTGCGAGGAAGCAGTGCGTCCTGCAACTCCACAGTGTTGAGAGGTGATTTTAGTAATTTTTTAGGAGAAGGCCCGCAGATGCCACGTCCCCCGAAGAACAAATCCTGTCATCTCTGGGTCGCTCATCTCAGGAACACTTTGCAGTCTTCCTAGGAGACTTGATGGTGCACTGAGAAGCAGGCTGCACCCCCTTCCTGCGGCCAGCTTGATGCCCCTGCTGAGAGATTACCTCCTTGGATGTTTCCTGGGTGGGCGGAGCAGGTGTTGTAGCCGCAGAGGGGCGCCCTCGGCAATGGGCAGAAGAAGACCTGGCCCTCTGCGACTTGGTGTTCGGAGTTTAAGGGCTTCCATCTGCTTCTGGACAGCCAAGAACTGCTGAGGAAAGTCCTCGACAGTGTTGCTGAAGAGGATGGCCTGGGAGACGGGGGCTTTGAGAAAGCAAACTTGCATGCATCTCAGCTAGGTTCAGCCAGAGATGGTGCTCCTGGACCACAATGGTGGACATCACCTGACCGAGCGACACGCCGTGACCTTTGTCACTCACGGAGCAAAGTCAGTCACCGTGCGCAGTTCCTGCATCAACCCCAAGTCCTTCGCATAAATTGTGTCAATATTGCATATATTGCGTATCATAAAATCTCCCCAAATTTTGTTTTAGTCACCACAATATTATTGTTGATCACTGAGAGAGGGTCACTTTTGGTTAATTTTGGGAAATGCCTGTCAGTGTTTATCAAGTCAGGACACACCTAAACGTGTTTTGCAACCTAAACGTGTTCAGGTTACGAAATTACACTGTCTTTTTCACTGTGTGTTCATGCCAGAACTGCTCTGCATCAGCCTAAAATGCTCTTGCATGACTCTTTTGTTTGTTTGTTTCCTAATTAATTTTAATCTTACCCTTCTTTCCCAAGATGTACACTTTACTCATAGCTAACATTCAAACTGTAACAAAAGGGTTTTAATCACAGCCTAATGATAAATGACAAAGAAAATTCTTTCAAGCATTTCAAGAAAGTGAACCATGCTGAAAACGTAATTTCCTTGTTAAATGAAAACAACTCTCTGGTACATCTCTTTCAAGTGCTTCTCTAGAGTATAAAATTAGGCAAGTGGGCAGTACCTCTGCTTTCCTTCTGTCCATCATCACAACAACCAACACCAAACATTAAATATAACCTCAAATGAATCTGATTTACCTCATTACTCAGTAAAACACCACACGTCACTGAGACAACCCAGGTGAGTCCAACAGATGAATACAGCCCTGATAAACTGTTGTAAGAGCACATTCTTTAACCACAATTTACTGTGCACTAAGAACAACAACAAATAATCTCAGTGTGAACGTATTAATTTTGTACTTTAAATGTGTTTTTCAAAACAGTCAAAAAAAAAAAAAAAAACGTCATTTCGCTCACCACCCATGACAGGAATTAGACATATGTACTCACAAGTGAAAGTATTCCTTTAACTCTTGTTTAGTGCATGGGAATGGACTAAATCATTTTGTCTGTTAAGTCTCAGGTAGATGCATCTCTTATAAGCTACAATACATGAATCATCGTGTGAGTATTATAATTTATTAGAATTTATCAGTGTTTCTGAACATTTTAAAAATGTATGTACTATTTTTTATATTTAAAATGTAACCATGTTCTTAATGTTATCTAAATATTTAGTTTCAAAAGATTCTTTTGTAAATTGAATACACTGAATGTAATTTATATGATGTTTATAGAGAATATAAGTCTTAAACTTATCATTACCATCACCTCAAAGAAAACTGCCAGGCTCTGAAGAAAGACATGGAGGACCCAGATGAAAGGTAAATGAGAATATACTCTCTCATGGAAAGAATTTGTAGGGGTTCAAGCACATAGTGCTGAGTCTAGGTATTTCGGATTCTTTAAAAAACATACTTTTGCAAACTAGTTTTTGGTACTATAAGTAGGAAAAAAGCATAAAAATGGCTATAACTGCGTAACCATTTGTCCTATTAATATGAAAATTGGTGCGCACGGTGCCTACAAGGACATTTGCATATTTAAAAAAAAAATGGCCACCATTGGCAGACAAATTTTGAGCACCTGTTCAAAAAGGTTAACGGATGCCAATCGTAACGAAACTCTGTGGGCCTGTTCGACTCATGGCCCCAAAAGTCTAAGAGAAATTTGAAATAAATCAACCACTGGGGGTTGATTTAGCATTTTTCAAGGTCATAAACGATTGTAAGTCATGCAGTTTTTTGCACATACGCATTATGTTGTCATACAGGAAAGATTTTTCTCATTCCAGACAACTTTGCCCCTGGAACCACTGCTGTCAATCAAATTGTTTGTTAAATGATTGAGAAGTAAAAAAAAAAAAACTTACTTTTGTCAACTAGTCCTAGGTTTTTCACTCAATCTGGAAAAAACACTGCAGTGCAATTTTCTGGACTCTCTAGGCTAATAATTATAAAAAAAAAAAAATGTTGAAATTTACCCTTTGGGAAACTATAATGGGGTTGATTTAGAAAAGGGGCCTGTCCAAATTTACCCAAAATTCTATAAAGCCTAAAGGAAAGCTCAAAACTTCACAAAATCTGCTGAGCACATGCAACAGGTGATTCTAAACAAGCATGCAAAGTTTTAAGGAGATCGGACCACAGCTGGTGCTATAACAGTCATAAACATTAAAAAACATCATATTTCTGGTAGGGTGACCAGATGTGCCACTTCCAGGATTTCTAAATTGCCTAAAATAACCAGGTGTTGACATCAAAGAACCGTGAGAGCGATTCAAAAGCATGGAACCATCTGCTCTGCTCTCTAGGTACTTTGATGTTGTACAACAACCAATCGGCACCAACAACCAGCACCTAGCTATTTTCGGTGCTGAACGTGTCCCCAGGAAGTGGCATGTCTGGTCACCCTATTCTATGGTAAATTACCTGGATTTGCCAAAATTGCTTTTTAAAAATTCGTTTAGGTGAGTACAGTCTTGCTATAATATATAATGTTTTTTTTTTCCATATATGCTTAAATGCTTTAAGTGATTTAACCCCAGTAATCACTGCTTGCAGCTATATTTATTATTATTTTATTATTATTATTTAATAATTTACTGTGAATGGACAAGTTTTGACAAAGTGTGTGTGTTGTGTAAAAATAACAGGGAAACAAGATATGTACATACACATGAAGAAAGAACTGAAGGTATGGAAACATTATTTGTGTAATTTACATGTATTCATACAGTAAACATCCTTTCTCTTCAAAAGGCTCATTGCCAAAGCTCAAAAATGCTACGAAGATATAAATATTTCAGCAGCCACCAGTGAATACCTGCTGTTTTTATTAATTGATAATTAGATTATAAACTCAATCTGTGCAGCTTGTTTAATAAAGTGGAGAATTACACACTTCAGCTTTAACAAATAAACTCTTCTCCATTTTTTCCCCTCCTTCAGGTCATATTAGATTTACTCATGTTGGCCCATACTCTGTGCGCTTAGAATGGGGAGAACCAGCTGTGGACATGTGTGGACAACAAGCATACAAAATCAGATGGAAGTCTGCAGTAGTAACTTATTCTTACACAACAAAAGCAAATAATTATGAGATAACAAATCTCTCACCTTGCACAACATATAACATCACAGTTGTGGGAACTGAGGACAACAAGTGTTTCTCTGAATCTGTGTGTACAGGTAAAATTATTGCTGCTAATACTGCTCATTTACATTATATTATGTTCAAAATATATGATATATGATCAAATTTAGCCATTTTCTTCAATGACTCCTTGGTACCAAAAGTAAAACATCAGTATATAAGAGCATTACAAAAAGCAGCATATCTAAATTAATTAAAAGTAAATTGACAGCAGAAGAAAATGTGATGCATTGATCCCTAAATTAGCATA
Organism: Labeo rohita; assembly: GCF_022985175.1. NCBI lineage: Eukaryota > Metazoa > Chordata > Actinopteri > Cypriniformes > Cyprinidae > Labeo > Labeo rohita. Next base: position 26,630,558 of record NC_066887.1, read on the forward strand.
ATAAGTAAACAAATATGATGAAAAGATATACAATGACTTGTGTTTCTCATTCTTCAAATATCTTTATGGGTGAGTTTTAGAAGTGTGTTTTTAAAGTGCCCCTATTATGCCCCTTTCATGCAATATGCAGTGTAGCTGTATGTGAATGTAAAAAATCTGCAAAGTACACAATAAATAAAATTAGTCTCCCAAAAGAAAGAATCAACTCTGAACAGCCGAAATGAGCTGTTAGTAATTCGAATCCCGCTTCCGTGATGGCTACACATCACGGTGTAATACATTTATTTAATGCCCGCCTATGTTTAATGCCGGCCTATGTGGCTTATTTGTGTGGTAAACATAAGGTGTGTTCTACTTGAAACTTTGATGTCATACACCAGTCGATCTGCGCAACCAAGTCGAACACACCTATAATGTCGAGATCATAGTGTATTATCCGCTGTGAAAGTAAATTTGTTTTATTTTTACTTCTGAAAGAGGAGGCTGCAAAGAATCAGTGGTTAAAATTCTTGTTTTTCTACCACAGCAGTATAGCCCCAATATTTTTTGTGTTCCGGTTATTTTACTGACGGTTATTTTACTTACTCTTGAAAGATGGCTCAGTAACCAGTTCTTTTGAACCAGCTGACTCCACTGAATCACAAGCTGTTAAAATGATACATAATAGAAGTTTGTATTTTCTATTGAGCCTTCAAAATACATAACTATGGCAATAGGCATATGGACCTTTCTCACATTTCCGGGTTTCTCATAGCGGAAGTTGTCATATTTAGGTACAATCAGAGAGCAGTGAATAGGAGAGTACCACAAATATATTTTTTTACATTTGCTCAAATAGCAAAAGAAAAACTCCACGATAGTGTTTTCACGACTTTCAATCAAAGGAAAAAAATGAAAAAGACTGATATCGGCAGTCAGAAGAGGGAACAACTTGATGAAAATGTGATATAATACAAAGTATAGTGCTATAAAAGTGCATACATTAAAAAAAAAAAAAAATCAAAATATGAAAAACGTTCAAAGATTTATGATGATGACCGTTATACGCAGTAGACCAATCAGAACAGACTGAGCCATCTGACCAATCAGAGCAGAGAAGGCTCACGGATAGGAGGGGTTTAGCAAGACTGAATCTTTGAACTGCTTTGAACTAGGGCTGTCACTAACTGAAGAGTTCAGATGCAAAAGCCTCTAAATCCATCTGACATTTTTCTTTAAAATGAGCATTTCTTTCTGGATACTTTGTATAGGTTTCTATGCAAGTACTTGTACTTCTGATTGGGCTGAGGCTGGAATTTAGCAAGTCTAAAGTATTTGATGGACGTAAACTATGTGTCAGGAGCATTCACTCAGTATCATTATCTCATTTTTGGCCAAGATGGCTTTTAGCTGGTTTTGCATCTGAACTCTTCAACTATTATTTTGGTAATCAAGTAATCTGCTGATTATTCTGACGATTATTTGAGTAATTGGATAATTATCATTCATTTTTTGTAGTAATAAAAATAGACCTAGATGAGTAATAGCCTTTAAAATGACTTAAAATACATATATAATAGCAACAGGGTTGCCAACTTTTAAATTCAGCTTGGTGTGAGATTTTATTCTCCAGAATAAAATGATACTGTAAATGTCATCCACGTAATAATAAATGCATAATATGCTGTAATGTTTACTAAAAATTGCTGCCTGTATGGCGAAGCTGTCGTCTATCCTACTTAAACTGCTTTGTTTGAAGAGTTAAATGAACCACATGGCCTTGTGGCGGTGACATCAAAGCTTGTGGCAACTCTGATATTCAAAGGCTCTGGCTTTGACTGAAGCGCTACATTTTACAATTTACAAATTTAGTAAAACTTACAACATTTGAAAGCTGAGACTTTGTTTCAAATCGCAAGCGGGGTTACCAATTTTGCGTGAGATTTACATGGGCAGAGTGAGAGCATGAGAGTTGGCAACCCTGCATATATAATAGCAATGAGGCAATAATAATTAGTTCAAATAAAGAATCAACAGCAAGTAATCATATGGTTTTATTAAACAATAGACTAAAGTGCATTATGCATTATAACAAACGCCTGCAGAGGGCGCCAACGGTCTGACGACTGTTTTTACACTTTACTGCACAATCTAATATCAATCTAATATTGACTGAACAGCATTTAATCTTTGAAGGAGAAGTTCCAGAACAAAAATGTATAGATAATTTACTCACCCCCCTTTATTATCAAAGATGTTCTTTCTTCAGTCGTAAAGAAATTGTTTTTTTTTTGAGGCAAACATTTCAGGATTTTTCTCCATATAGTGGAGAACATTCATGAAATTTTTTGCTCAAAAAACATACTTTCTTTACGACTGAAGAAAGAAAGACATGAACGTCTTTGATGACAAACGGTGAGTAAATTATCTGTAAATTTTTGATCTGGAAGTGGACTTCTTTAATATTTGGCCATTTCTTTATGATAGAAAATTGGCTACAGCCACTGTAATTTCTTAAATTTGTGAACATCAGATCGTGTAAACTCAGAGTAAGGGTTTAAACTTTTATTTTGAAATCGCGATATACATTTAGCATATTGGGATATGCTAATAATAATAATGATGTATTCTATGTTTGTGTAGGTTTATAAATGATTTACCTTACAAATCTGATAAAATAACGCATGTTGTGTTCCCAGATGAACTTTATAATAAACTCAAGCTCACAACAATATGCAGAGATGGAGTTTGAGACGCTCCATGTAAATGAGTTTGTATAGCAGCATTTACTGTGAACGGAGCAGCTCTGACATACCTACACGCATGTTTATAATTAAAGCGCATATATTATATTCATTTAATTAAATCGTAGTGCTTGTGAATTCTTAATAGCATTATGCATTTTTATGATTTTTAAATGGGTTTAATATGTTGAATGGATTTTTTTTTTAAATCGAATACTTGAATAGAATCGAGTAATCGTTGCAGCCCCACTTCGAACAAATCGTTTGAGAATCATTGGAAAATGAGGTGATATTTAATGCATATTTTAAGAAATCAAAGGCATTTTTTTTTTTTACCTTTCATGCACATAGATCATTGGAGACTCCCAAAACAATATGTGACCCTGCACTGTGAAAACAATTTGTTGAGTCAACTTAAAATAATTTGTAACCTGGCTGCCTTCAACCTCAAAAAAAGTTTATTCAACTTCAAATGTTAAATTATACTAAGTGACAACTTAGATATTTGAGTTGAATCAACTTAATATTTTAAGGCAGCTGGGTTACTTACCCATGTGTTAAGTTTAGCAAACACAAATATTTAAGTTGTTACTTAGTACAACTTAACATTTCAAGTTGACTAAACTTATTTTAGTACTTAAAATTTTAAGGCAGCAGGGTAACAAATTATTTTAAGCTGACTCAACAAATTGTGTTTTTTATTTTTTTCAGTGTGGACCACACAACCAGTCTTAAGTCGCTGTATATTTGTAGCAATAGCCAAAAATACATTGTATGGGTCAAAATTATAGATTTTTCTTTTATGGCAAAAATCATTAGGAAATTAAGTAAAGATCATGTTCCATGAAGATATTTTGTAAAATTCCTACTGTAAATATATGAAAACTTAATTTTTGATTAGTAATATACATTGTTAAGAATTTTATTTGGACAACTTTAAAGGCAATTTTCTCAATATTTAGATTTTTTGGCACCCTCAGATTCCAGGTTTTCAAATAGTTGTTTCTCGACCAAATATCGTCCTATCCTAACAAACCATACAACAATGGAAAGCTTATTTATTCAGCATTCACATGATGTATAAATCTCAATTTTAAAAAAATTGACCGTTATGACTGGTTTTGTGATCCAGGGTCACATATTAGGAACCTTAAAAATAGCATAATAGGGGCAGATCACAAGTCTGAATAGTACTTTACTGCACTCTGCTTTAATCAGGGAGCAAGAACTTTTCCTACTCAATGTACACTTATCCTAACTAAACTAATGTACACTATACATATTTGTATACATTAAGCTTAACAGCTTTAAAACTTAGTGACAGATCAAAATGGCTAATTTTAAACCGCTTCTAAAACTAGAGTTTTACATTTTCTAAAGGAAATGTGAGTGGTCCTTGCCCATGCAAAACGCAATTTGGGTTGTTGTCAGGCTGAACACTATAATTTTAGTTTGTGAAAAAGTTCTTTAAGACTTCCAACTTGGGTGAGAATGTAAAAATGAAAACTGACTCTAGATATTCAGCCGAGAACTGCATGAATAGAATTATTTATATTGAGTTGACTCATTATTTTTCCCTAAAGATATTCCGGTGCCTGAGAATTTTAAATATGTCTCAGAGGACCCAACATCTGTATCATTAAATTGGACGCCACTTTTCTTCCTGCCACTGAGTACTTAGCTGTATTAAACACAAAACTGAATAATGACAAACTAAGTGAACCAGCTGCTTTAATCATCTATACAAGTAAGTGGCTGCTTTAGATGCCTTCTCATTTATAGCTAATACATTGTCATAATATTGATATATATTAATATAGAAATTCATTTATTATAGACAAAACAATATGGTGCTTTATTACTCCACAGAGCCACTCCCACCTGAAAACCTGCAGACAAAAATATTGGTGCAACTTCAGTTTATCTGAAATGGACTGAATCCCAACACTGTTCACAATATCAATCACAAATTCCAGGTGGTCTACAGTAATGAAGACAATACAACAGAATCATTTTTTACAGATGAAACAGAAATTAATGTTTTAAGTTTAAAACCAGGAACAGAATATTCCTTCTCTGTCTGGACTGTAGTTGAATGGTACAAAACTGAGAGCACTCCTGCAAAAATCACACATCGCACAAGTGAGTTATTTTTTTGTTGTTGCTTACAAATGCTGAAAAGACCAGTATGACCTTGAATGATGTAAAAACCAGCAAATGAACATCCATATAATCTTGGTTGGTTTGCTGGTTTAGCTAGGTAGAGAGACAGTTTAATACTAAGATATTCAAAATATCTTTTTCAATCCCCAAGAAAATGAATGTGTCAAATAAGTAGGACTGAATGCATGTGAATTTAAAAAGAAAACTAGCTAGTAAGCATATATACAATGCTGGTCTTTTTCAGCAGAGAAAGAATCATTTGACACAATAATTTCTTATCATGATTTGAAGCAGATATATAAACTGTATAACTTTTCATTGCAGACATAAATATGGAATCTTTGTTAAGAGATCTGGGGCTACAAAACTACCTGAAGAATAAACTGACTTTAAAGTCTGTGTTGGAATTGAGGAAACCCACAGATGAGGTTGAAACTGCACACAGTTTTAGATCTTTGCCGTGGCTTTTTCTCAGAAAGCTCATGATGGTCAATTCATCAGCCAGAATTATAAAATGTGCTTCAAACTGTAACTCTGAAACATGTGAAGAGAATAGCATCAATATCAGAGGCATCTAGACATCTTAACGATAATCAGGAGGGCATCCATCCACTAGATTTGATCACTGCTCTGTTCCACTGTGCTGATCCTTTCCTCCAGCAAGAAATGGCTCTAAAAATGTCAGTGTGTCAGTTCTCTGTGCCTTTGCTGCTGCCGAACTGTGACACAAATGAGTGCACTCTGATGCTTTGGGCCTTGAGGGACATAACAAAACAGTTTAGATCTCATTCAGTGGTTTAGAGGAAAACAGTATTGTGCTAACTGATTTGCCCCTGATCTCTTTCGTCAGACTAGGAAAAAATCTAGTCTTTCCAAATCTGAGTTTCTGAACAAACTCCTCAGCAACAAGCAGCATCATCATGACACTTTTTTTCACAAGAAACTGGAAAATGGAAACATTCTGAAAAAAAGATCTCTAATGGGCTTGTTGAAATGAGCTGGTATCTTCCTAGTGGAAGGAAAAATCAATGACATTTTCAAAGAGCCAGTAGCACTGGCTAATCTCCGTGGGGATATTTCTGATTTTAAGGTCCAATTTGCCTTCCTGAGCAAAATATCCTCTGCAGTTTTTCTGTTCTGTGATGATTTGGACTCAAATCAGACATTTCTGGAATCTCTGCAGCTCGGATCAAAATTGGTTCTGGTTTGCACCACAAATGATCAAACATCAAGAAACAGTCTTAAACAAAAATTGGGACAGATGAAGCTCAAAACACACTCCGCAATCCTCAAGGATGGGAAGATGAATGATGCTGAATTTGTTGCTAAACTAAAGAAGGCTGTTGCTGAAATACTTGCAGATTCTACAAAAATAAGCATTGAAAAGATGTCAAAGATCGCAGAAGATCTGGAGATTCACGTAGATGAAAACAATACCAGTTTGTCAAAATGCAAAAGAAAGGGCAATAGAATCACAGGAGACATTAAAAATATACCTGAATATAAAATGAAGGAACTGCCTTTGCAAGGAAAACCATGGAAAGAGATATCCAAACTGGAGAAAGAAATGTGTCGACTTAAAAGGCAAGAAAACAAAACATTGAGCACTACAAGAGTGAACTTAAAAGTCAAATCCAGAATCTAAAAATAGAACAAGGAAGCCATGATGTGAGAGAAGCAATAAATCAATTCATCTCTGGCTTGTGCTGCTCTTCAAATGAGCAGCTGTATTTTCTCAAATGGATGAAAATTAATTTAAATCATCTAACAAGAAAGCACCTGTCAAGGCTGGATGAGCAGTATAGGGATGCGTGTAAGAATGCCGCAGAAGATAAAGAACATCTCAGAGATCTGGA